>NW_023366809.1:0-85577 GCF_902167145.1 Zea mays | reverse complement strand
CTTCTATTATTTGGGCTCTTCCAAAAATTTTCGTGATGATCGGAACATCGTTATTCCGAAAATCGGTGCGTCCGATGATTATTTAAAATTCATCGCTCGCGCGAATACGAATTCGGAAGCCCGACACACTCTGATGATTTTATTCTGAGCAGATTAATTTGAAACTTGACGACTAAAGTGTTCGGAGCAAAATAATCCCAATCGCGCATCGTCCGAGAAAAATCATGCGCAAGATTATGATCTCATTCGTTCTTCAGCACACTGTTGCGGCGACAAAACCGGGTATACGTTCACAGATATTGCTTCGGCTAATTTCGGTCGAATCATGCCGAACGAATTATCAGTGCCAAAATCAGTTTATTTCAGTCTGTCGTTTCTTGCCCGATCCAAGACTTTGGATATAAATGACGGGTGCAAATTCATCTGATTACAAGTATTCGCTAAATCAAAACCGTGACTGCGCGTCCGAGAATTATAATTGAGCTTCGATTCTCGGGTAAATTACCGTGACCATAAGATCATGTATTCTGACCGTAAATCAAATATCTCGTGTTTCGATTCAAAATATCTGCAATTTTATTTCTAAAATAAACTGAAAGGTGGGAAAAATCTAAATAAAATCCCAGCCCATCCTCATCTTTTCACCGTTCGAAATCTCTCTCTCTCTTATCCACTTCAGCTGTCATCCTCATCCAACGCTGGGATTTTTTCACTGCCGTGCCGTGGGCTGGCTTCTTCCCCAGCCGCTCCTTCTCATCTCTCCCTCTACGGTCGAGCTCCCAGCCTGCACTTCGGTTCTCTGCGTGTGGCTTCGCTCCTGGAGCAAAAATCCGCCGCCCCTGCGCAGATTTTTCCAGCGTCTATATCTCTGTGCGCAGGTCCAAGCCACCGTTCAGCTCGAGAGAAAAATCCTACCGTGCTCGATTCTTCCCTGCGCGTCTCCTCCGCTTGGAGCTTCCTGCGCTCCCTGCGTCCCTCTGTGGCCGGAACTCCCTTCATGGCCGGAGCTCGGACGGCGCTCGGTCCTGCCGCCTGCCCCAACGTCGACTATCTCCAGCTCGCCCCCGACCCTTCTCTCCCTGTCGCGTCGCTCTCTCTCTGCTCGCTCTCCTCCATGGCCGCCGTGGGCTCGCCGGCGTGGTCCTTGTCCTGGCCGCCGTGGTGCCGCGTGCCCATGTGCCAGCGCATGCCCAGCTCCTCTCCGTCTGCTCGGTCTTCTTCCTGGAGCGAGCTCTCTTCTCTCCCATAGCGTCCGGCATTTCTCCCTGTCGCTCCTTCCATGCCGCGCTCGGACTGAAGCTTCCCTGCGCGACCTGCCGAGCCTCTTCCTCTGCCAAGTCCCTTTCCCCGCAAGCCCTTGCCCTGCTCTCTGTCAGCCGCACGCTTTGCGCCCTGGCTCCCTCGCCATCGCCGGAGTTCTTCTGTTCGGCTCCAGCTCGATTTGGTCTTCAGCTTTCTGCGCGCGCGAATCCGCCGTCGCGTCTTGCTCTCTGGTGGTCGAGCTCGTTCAGCTCGCCTCCTGTCTTCAACCATGGATGTAGATGTCGGCCGCCCTGGATTGTTCGCAAACTCCGCCGCTTGATGCCGCGTCTCCAGCACCAGTGTCCCTGCTCCCTGTTCCTCCATGCTGTGTCGCGCGCGTTTCGTTGTTCCTGCGCGTGCTGTCTCGAAACTCACTTTCGTCGTCATCACTCGGTCGCACGACAGCCTGATGATTGCGTGTCGTGTGTCGCACATCCTAGGTCCTCGTCGTCGGGTTTCGTGCGTGCTCGCGTTTATCGTCGAGTCGTCGAACCCATCATCTTATGCTCAAACCCCACCTCACCAGCTCGCTTCAAACACGATCTCGTCGTCAAGCTTCGTCTTAGCCTTAGCTTGTCGGTCACACTCGCCAGATGTTCGATCAAGGACGTCGTCGTTCAGGCAACTACCAAATCGAGTTGTGATTGTGGTGAGCTGATTCGCTATTTTTACTATCGGTTTTATGATCGTAAATAAGACGCTACGTATGCGTATACGATTAAGTTAGAAATACCAGTAAGGTCAGGTGTGCTTCGAGGAGTTAGTTGCCGAATATATTCGAACTAGTTCTATTTTGTAGAATATAGTATTTCGGTGACACGGTAGGTTAAATTTAGTATTTTAAAATGTTCTAGACAATAATATTGTTAGTATTACTATTGACGAATTATAATTGTTTGATAAAATTAAATTGGTTCTTGAGAAGCAAGGTGGTATAATTTATACAAGCGGGGGATGAATTTAGCATTTAACCAATTAGCTAATGAGTTGTGTTTAGGCTGATTATGTTTAATGTGTTGTTCGTGATGTTTGCGTTAGGTTCGTTTAATCTAGAAAACTGTGATTATTGCACTTAGTCGTACGCTGATAACTAGTGTTTTCCGTAGAAAATAGTACAACGTCTCGCCGCTAGGTGTTTAATTCACCGTCTGTGTAGCCTTATTTAGGTTTGTGATATTCTTGTTTATTATGCATTCATGTGCATTATGCAAATCATTTAGGTACGTTGATTAACCACGAGATGCGGAGAACTTGAGTCAAGTCGACCCCAAGCGTGGGCTAATCCGTAGGATGAAGCTGATGGACCAACCTGAAGATGGTTAAATCAAGCAAGTGCTCGATCGAGGGATACTCGTTCAAGTGGCCGTCGCCTAACAACACTAACCTAGTGTTACCCAGGCAAGCCCCGGTGCATGCAACCCCCTTCCTTGTGTTTTTTAAATAATTTTCGCACACTTTAAGTCTAGTGAAATGTGCATTAGGTTTATAGGAGTTGCTTGAAACCCTTTGATGCATTGCCTTCCTTGATATCCATACCTTATTACATACTTCTGGTGAAGTATCAAAATATGATTTACAAAAATGCTTAGCCCTGCCCAGATCTTGTGGATAGAGGTTGTACTTTTGCGTTAAGGCCTTGCTCAGGGGTTATCCTGAGGAAAGATGACTTCTACCTGCAAGAATATATTTTCATTGGGAGCATGGTGGGATCTTACTGCAAAGTTCCCTGTGATGCTCTTTTCATCCTAAGGAACACAAACAATCCTAAGGGTGGAAATACTTAAATCGGGACTTGGGCTAGGAACAGGTGATGTTCTACCCAGGTTGATTAAGGATTGATGCGTATGTAGGCTTGATGATCGAGGACCCTTTAACTGGTCACATGCCTCGTCATGGGTAAGCCTTGCCTCGGGCAGACTAAGGCCAGAATAAGATAACACGAAATGGGCGTGGAGCGGTGGCGGGAGTAGTGTGTACCCTCCGTGGCAAGAGGCTAGACGGTGGTGTATTTGTGCTCTCGGTTTGCGTGAACCTGATCTGGTCTTAAGAACCCCGGTGGCGGGTTGACATATGCAAGGGTTAAGTGCTACATATGTCGTGTGATTGGAGATCCTCAGCTGAGTATAATCGATTCGGATCGCCGTACCTTCGCGGTTATGAAGACTTGGTCACTGCCCTACAACCTAAGTCAGGATGTGAACCTCATGAATAAAAATGATGTTGTATTGATGAGATGGTGAAATTAGAGTACTTTAGCTCCTCATGTTCTTTGGTCATCTTCTCCAGGCTGTCGTTGGTTTTGATGAGAGTCTCCTCTAGCCTGAGAAGCGTCTTGCCTTGTTCCTTGTTTCTTCTCAACAACTTAACCAAGAGAGCTTTGTCCGCTTTGTTGAGATGGTTGTAGAAACGGCGAATCTCCTCTTCTTCCACATCATCGGTCTCATTTTCCCTGTCATTAACGTCAGTGGAAGCAATATAGGAAAATGTACCTTGTGATGATGAAGATTCATCCTCACTATCATCCTCATATTCTTCCTCATCATGGCTTTTGTCTCCACCGTCATTGTTAGCAATAAAACACTTATTATTAGTGGAGATCAAACCTGTCGACGAGGTAGATTCATCGTTGGGTGTCCATCGTTCTTGATCTTCTCCCTTTGAATGGTTAGCATCACAAGCAATATAGGGAGTAGAAGTAGTACAATTTGCCACAAAATATTTTACTTTAATTCTATTCCATAAATCATGAGCATCAACAATTAAGTCATTACCACTACTCATGATGGCAAAATAAGCACCTCTAGAAAGAGAATCAACTAAGATGCTGCAAGCACGGTGATTGAGAGAAAAACATCTTAGTTCATCATTAGAGGGATTTTTACTAATATCAGATGGAAAAATACTTCTCCTAAAGATCTGTCTCAAATCAGGATCAACACTCATGAAAGCATTATAAATAGAGACAGACCAAGATTTGTAATTAGAGCCATCGCCTAAAAGAAGTTCTACAGATACCTCTTGTGACGACATCGTTATCTCCGGACGGCTAAGCCCACACTGGAGAGGCCTAGCTCTGATACCAATTGAAAGTTCCCTTTGACCCGGGAACAGGATCTGGATGTCGCCTAGAGGGGGGGGTGAATAGGCGAATAAAACTTATTACTTTAAAACTGAAATTCTTACTCTACTCGAAGACTTAGTACGCAGTGGAGTGAGAAGACTCTTCGAGTAGGTTGCAGCGGAATGGAAGATCCTGTCTCAATATGTCCTGCACTTCAAATCAAGCTTATAACATAGATTAAGTATTGAAGTGCAGATATAAAGACGAGTAAGGCAGAGAGTCAGGATAGAACAGAGCACACAGACGCAAGGGTTTAACCCGAGGTTCGGCCAAGCCTGAAATGCTTGCCTAGTCCTCGTTGGAGTTAGCCACACCTGGGCTTGGAGTCTATTTCAACTCCTTCCTCCGTTTGCTCAGATCTGTCAATATGACAGATAGAGCCTTTCACTATTGAGTGGGGTTACAACAGAACCGCGGCTGCTACAAACTTCTTGGCAGCACCTCGGCAGAGTAACGACACGCTCAAGACCTTGCTCTAGCTCTAAGCAGCACTTCTCCTCTCTCTTAAGGCTTATAGCTGTGCCTTCTACACAAACTATAGAGTTACACACACAAGGGAGAGTGAGAATTGATTCGAGTGATGTCTACACTTGTTGGCTGCACTTGTATATTTCTTGGAGGCGCCTAGGAGTCCCTTTTATAGACCCAAGGGGCCTAGGAGCCGTTGAGAATAAATCTGGAAGGCCATCTTTGCCTTCTGTCGTCGGGCGCACCGGACAGTCCGGTGCACACCGGACAGTGTCCGGTGCCCGATTCCTTTCCTTAATTGGCGAAGCCGACCGTTGCAGATCTGGAGCCGTTGGCACACCGGACATGTCCGGTGCACACCGGACAGTCCGGTGCCCCCTTCCGACCGTTGGCTTGGCCACGTGTCCCGCGCAGATCGCGCGGTCGACCGTTGGCTCAGCCGACCGTTGGCTCACCGGACAGTCCGGTGCACACCGGACAGTCCGGTGAATTTTAGCCGTACGCCGTCAGCAAATTCCCGAGAGCGGCCTCTTCGGCCGAGGCAGCCTGGCGCACCGGACACTGTCCGGTGCACCACCGGACACTGTCCGGTGCACCACCGGACAGTCCGGAAGCCCCAGACCGAAACAGCCTCTTGACTGTACACAGCCAAGTCTTCTCTTCTCTTCTTCTTTCTGTTTCTAACACTTAGACAACTATATTAGTACACAAAACCAATATACTAAGGCTTAGAAACATACCTTCTCTTAATTATTACATCTGTAGCATTTCACATGCTTGAGCTTTGATGTTGGACTCATAAATCGTCGAGTCGGCTTGACTTGATCTAGATTGACATTTCTTAGCTCCAACATCCTGCAAAGGTCACATAGAATATCTCCAAACATAGGAACAACCCAAACTAAAGATCAGGATGAACTTAGCTCTTTTGGGCTGCTTCCAGTTCTGGTTTTTGACACTTGTTCTCCTTCTAGTGACCTTGATCTCCTTCTTAGAGCTTGATCTTGAGCCTTATGACTTACACCACATAACTGTAGCTGTTACCTCATTGGCTGTAAGTCACGTTCTTATGTAGTGATCCTTGATGTGCCGTAGCTGTTCTCAACTCGATCACCCTTGACTTTGCAAGCCTTCTTCTTCACCCTTGGCTTTGGGTTCCTCAGCCTCCTTGACCTTCTCCCGTGCACTTGGTACCTCGAAGCTTCTCTTGCCTCCGTCCTTGGCGTGATCAGTTGTCTCCGAGCTTCGCACCCGAGGTCTCACTTTATGCAATGTCCATCTTACTTGTGATGTCCATTATGTATCCATAATCCAGTTCTTGGACCATCACATTTGTTCACTTGTATTGAACCCTGTAGGCTTTACTTTAAGCACCTGTTCAACACTTAGTACACTTGTTAGTCCTTTAATTGAGTTGTCATCCAAACACCAAAACTCACAAGAGAGCTTTCAATCTCCCCCTTTTTGGTGATTGATGGCAACACAATTAAAGCTTACATAAGAATAAGATTTGAAGCACAAATTTGAATTCTAAGATTATAGAATGCTCCCCCTAAATAAGTGCTTACTTCAAAAACATAATTTTGGCCTCAGACGCCAATTTGCACATACTTAGGCAAATCGAAACATTTCTACACCTTAGCACTTTTTAGTATGCATTGTGGCAAGAATCAAACCATGATACTATAACACACAAATGCACATAATCAAACACACATAATCAGAGTTAAACACCGTTCAAATTAGTGGATATAGCACAGGAATATCAACCTACCACTATTCACCATTAAGATACTGATTTAAACTAAGATACCAATTTAAAGCAATCTTAAAGTACCATTAACCACATGCATCATTATCCACATGACTGTCTATTTCAGAATGAACACAATAGATGCCAATTAATTCATAGCAACGGAAGCACTAGTCCATATGATGCAACACATATAATACTGCAGGAAGCATATGAGTAACACACTAGCAAAGCTTAAACTAACACATCACCCCTTAGGATAAGCTTTCCTCTCAGTTTGAGATAAGCTTTAATGCACAAATTCTCCCCCTTTGACATCAAACACCAAAAACTATACTCAAGCAAGAACATAGGATGATGTCAAGGGACAGCAGGGTGTTAAGGAGGAAAAATGCAACACACTAACACTACACCCCCCTTACACATTAAACATATGCAACACAAGCATTGGAGAAAAATTAAGGTACAAATACGCAAAAAAAAGGTCAATACCTCCTTTTGTACCTTTACCATGTTATGGTGTACTTTCCATCTAAGTAGGCGGAGTTCCTTTTGTCATCAATTCAAGATTTCCATCTTGAAAGTTTTATCTCTAGGGAGCTCCTTTACACTTATGTCTGATCCTTTATCCTGACCTTTTCTTGTTGCTAAGATACAAAACTTAGAACAAGTTATAGTATTGTGGCACAAGATGAAGCTTCTATTCTAGTGATTACCAAAAGATACCAATTGAAGCACACTACCAAGGCTACCAATTGAAAAATCATCACTATCATAGCTCCATGATATTTAAAGATAAGCATCTAGGATCACCAACTATTATAGAGCACGAGCAACCTTTAAATACGTAATTACTCACAACTTTAGATACCAATTACTCGACTTGTGGAGGTACCCAAGTCCTGATCGCTCCATTTCTTGCTCATCTTCCCTTTTCCACCTTGAGACTATATAGGATCACTCAAAAAACAGTTAGTCTCAAAAGACACAAGTTATGTGTGCTCCCCCTAAAGTTGTGCATCAAGTATTTGAATGACTTGCACCTTGCACATTCTAGCATCCTCAGAAGTAAAGGGGAAACATACCTTGGTCTAGGCATAATATATCAATTACATCACAAAAAGATACCAATTGAATAGATGAGATAATACAACTTATGACTAGTGGAAACAATGCATGCCTCATGATATATAACATTTAAAAACACCAAGGCACGCTTCACACATGATGATCATTGCAACACATATACCAATTGAAGATCAACACAATCATGTATATAAAGCGAATTATCTAAGCATGTCATAATTAAGAAGGTTTCTTAGGTGCACAAAAGAAACAACATTTTAAAGGCATAAATTACTTAAACCAAGATATTACCAATTGAAAGACAAGAACACAGCTATGATCATTATCAATGGAACTTCAAGATATTTAATAAAATTGCACAGTTCCATTTTCCATACCTTTGCCTTTATGAGAGCACTTGTTATCACCAATTCAGGACTCCTTTTGCTCACACACCTTATAGCTCAAAAGGGCACGACATGGATTTGAAATTCACACAATAAGGTTTATCCATATACACCAAGAGAGTTAATCGTTGTGGATATAACAAATGAAATAGCTACCCATGAATGATTCAAAAGATATATCCTATATAACACCAGTCATGATTAAGCAAACATCATTATGATACATTTAACACAGGCAATCATAAAGCATAACTACTCCAAAGACAGGAAGCACAACAAGCCAATTTAAGAGCAATACTAAATTGCAGTTTTGTACTTAAAATACACGGGGTACCGTCCTTTGGAGAGCTAGTTGAAGATTCTCATCAAAGTCCTTTTACTTGATTCACCAATAATGATTCAGGACCTATACACCTTATTTCACTTGAGATGAACATGGGATTAGTGTTTCACAATAATTCAACCTTGGGTTAATAAACACCAAAATAATTAACAGCTTAAGTATAGAGTTTTAGATAACCGTCTTAAGCTCTCCCATGGTCTCCAGTCCATCTCAAGGCACCTGCATGGTCTAGTTAGCATAGTTTGGTACCCATCTCGGGATGGGTCCATAATGATCATCTAAATGTGCCTTTGGTACCCAAATTGCCTTTGTGCTAGTTCTAGGTGATCTTGTTATAGATCTAGCACAAGTGTATGATTTGGGTCTCCTACGCGAATAAGATTGACACAAATTCACTTGCATAGGAATCTTACCTTTATAACATACCTTGGATAGATGACCCTGCTCACCACACTTGTAGCAGAAACGTCGCTCAACTTGACACGACGCTTGCTGTGTGTCATTTTCCTTAGTGAGGGTCACCTTGGAGGATGCACATCCTTGATTCTTCATGACCGGACATGAAGTGATCGTGTGGTCCTTTTTGTTGCATCCAAAACAACTCCTTGTCCCTTCATTCTTGTCTTTGTACGGACAAGACGCGATGAGGTGGCCTAACTTCTTGCACTTGAAACACCTCCTTTTTCCTTTTCCCTTTTTGTACTTGAATGACATGGAGAGAAGGTCAGTGCAAACAACATGATTAATTGAATCTTTACCTTTTTCCTTTTTCATGTTGATTTCTTCATTTGTAGCTTTGGGAACATTCTTCTTGTTGAGCTTAACACTTGCTGCAGTTTTTCCTTTCTCAAGCTTCTTCACCACGCGCCCGTGGATATCTTGAGAGAGTTGAGCAATGTGTCTTCTCCTTAGCTGTCTTTGCTTCTTGTTCCCACGCAATTTTCTTTTTGATCCTGCAACTTGTTTCTCATTCAAACATTGGCTTTCTTTTGACCAACAGGGGTTAGCACATGGTGATGAATTATCTAAATGTGTACTTGTGCAAGAATGAAGTTCACATGAATTTAAGTTCGTAATTACGACCTCATGAGCAACTTCAAGCATGATATGTCTATCCAAAAGATTATCATGATAACAAGACAATAAGTCATATTTTTCAGTAAGAGCAAGGTTATAATTACTTAACAATTCTACTTGATTCCTAAGCATAGAATCTTCAATTTTGAGCTGAGCAGCATTAGATAACACATCATGATTGTTTCTTTGCTCAATTAAAATCGATTCATACCGTTGGACCAAATTCTCATGAGAGTACTTTAGCTCCTCATGTTCTTTGGTCATCTTCTCCAGGCTGTCGTTGGTTTTGATGAGAGTCTCCTCTAGCCTGAGAAGCGTCTTGCCTTGTTCCTTGTTTCTTCTCAACAACTTAACCAAGAGAGCTTTGTCCGCTTTGTTGAGATGGTTGTAGAAACGGCGAATCTCCTCTTCTTCCACATCATCGGTCTCATTTTCCCTGTCATTAACGTCAGTGGAAGCAATATAGGAAAATGTACCTTGTGATGATGAAGATTCATCCTCACTATCATCCTCATATTCTTCCTCATCATGGCTTTTGTCTCCACCGTCATTGTTAGCAATAAAACACTTATTATTAGTGGAGATCAAACCTGTCGACGAGGTAGATTCATCGTTGGGTGTCCATCGTTCTTGATCTTCTCCCTTTGAATGGTTAGCATCACAAGCAATATAGGGAGTAGAAGTAGTACAATTTGCCACAAAATATTTTACTTTAATTCTATTCCATAAATCATGAGCATCAACAATTAAGTCATTACCACTACTCATGATGGCAAAATAAGCACCTCTAGAAAGAGAATCAACTAAGATGCTGCAAGCACGGTGATTGAGAGAAAAACATCTTAGTTCATCATTAGAGGGATTTTTACTAATATCAGATGGAAAAATACTTCTCCTAAAGATCTGTCTCAAATCAGGATCAACACTCATGAAAGCATTATAAATAGAGACAGACCAAGATTTGTAATTAGAGCCATCGCCTAAAAGAAGTTCTACAGATACCTCTTGTGACGACATCGTTATCTCCGGACGGCTAAGCCCACACTGGAGAGGCCTAGCTCTGATACCAATTGAAAGTTCCCTTTGACCCGGGAACAGGATCTGGATGTCGCCTAGAGGGGGGTGAATAGGCGAATAAAACTTATTACTTTAAAACTGAAATTCTTACTCTACTCGAAGACTTAGTACGCAGTGGAGTGAGAAGACTCTTCGAGTAGGTTGCAGCGGAATGGAAGATCCTGTCTCAATATGTCCTGCACTTCAAATCAAGCTTATAACATAGATAAGTATTGAAGTGCAGATATAAAGACGAGTAAGGCAGAGAGTCAGGATAGAACAGAGCACACAGACGCAAGGGTTTAACCCGAGGTTCGGCCAAGCTTGAAATGCTTGCCTAGTCCTCGTTGGAGTTAGCCACACCTGAGCTTGGAGTCTATTTCAACTCCTTCCTCCGTTTGCTCAGATCTGTCAATATGACAGATAGAGCCTTTCACTATTGAGTGGGGTTACAACAGAACCGCGGTTGCTACAAACTTCTTGGCAGCACCTCGGCAGAGTAACGACACGCTCAAGACCTTGCTCTAGCTCTAAGCAGCACTTCTCCTCTCTCTTAAGGCTTATAGATGTGCCTTCTACACAAACTATAGAGTTACACACACAAGGGAGAGTGAGAATTGATTCGAGTGATGTCTACACTTGTTGGCTGCACTTGTATATTTCTTGGAGGCGCCTAGGAGTCCCTTTTATAGACCCAAGGGGCCTAGGAGCCGTTGAGAATAAATCTGGAAGGCCATCTTTGCCTTCTGTCGTCGGGCGCACCGGACAGTCCGGTGCACACCGGACAGTGTCCGGTGCCCGATTCCTTTCCTTAATTGGCGAAGCCGACCGTTGCAGATCTGGAGCCGTTGGCACACCGGACATGTCCGGTGCACACCGGACAGTCCGGTGCCCCCTTCCGACCGTTGGCTTGGCCACGTGTCCCGCGCAGATCGCGCGGTCGACCGTTGGCTCAGCCGACCGTTGGCTCACCGGACAGTTCGGTGCACACCGGACAGTCCGGTGAATTTTAGCCGTACGCCGTCAGCAAATTCCCGAGAGCGGCCTCTTCGGCCGAGGCAGCCTGGCGCACCACCGGACACTGTCCGGTGCACCACCGGACAGTCCGGTGCCCCAGACCGAAACAGCCTCTTGACTGTACACAGCCAAGTCTTCTCTTCTCTTCTTCTTTCTGTTTCTAACACTTAGACAACTATATTAGTACACAAAACCAATGTACTAAGGCTTAGAAACATACCTTCTCTTAATTATTACATCTGTAGCATTTCACATGCTTGAGCTTTGATGTTGGACTCATAAATCGTCGAGTCGGCTTGACTTGATCTAGATTGACATTTCTTAGCTCCAACATCCTGCAAAGGTCACATAGAACATCTCCAAACATAGGAACAACCCAAACTAAAGATCAGGATGAACTTAGCTCTTTTGGGCTGCTTCCAGTTCTGGTTTTGACACTTGTTCTCCTTCTAGTGACCTTGATCTCCTTCTTAGAGCTTGATCTTGAGCCTTATGACTTACACCACATAACTGTAGCTGTTACCTCATTGGCTGTAAGTCACGTTCTTATGTAGTGATCCTTGATGTGCCGTAGCTGTTCTCAACTCGATCACCCTTGACTTTGCAAGCCTTCTTCTTCACCCTTGGCTTTGGGTTCCTCAGCCTCCTTGACCTTCTCCCGTGCACTTGGTACCTCGAAGCTTCTCTTGCCTCCGTCCTTGGCGTGATCAGTTGTCTCCGAGCTTCGCACCCGAGTCTCACTTTATGCAATGTCCATCTTACTTGTGATGTCCATTATGTATCCATAATCCAGTTCTTGGACCATCACATTTGTTCACTTGTATTGAACCCTATAGGCTTTACTTTAAGCACCTGTTCAACACTTAGTACACTTGTTAGTCCTTTAATTGAGTTGTCATCCAAACACCAAAACTCACAAGAGAGCTTTCAGAGGGCCGGCCTTGTCTTTACTCTTTCCCCATGCCTTAGAAGTCGGCATGATGATCCACGGGGTGCACCGAAGGTGCACCCAATGGGTGTAGCCCCCGACCTTCGAGTGGATTTTTGAGGATAATCCATTCGAAGGTCTTCCTTTTGCGTCTTTTTGCTAAAGATTATCCTTTCTGCTTGTAAAAATCGGCATGATGCCATCTGCATTATGCTTTGGAGGTCAGCATTATGTCATCAACATTATGCTTCAGAGGTCAGTATGTATTTTGTCTTTTGCAGCCGAGTTCGCAATCCGTCCATATCTTGCTAGGTAGTGTAATTTATTTGCTCTGCGACTGATTGGACATTTGATGGACGTTCTCTGTCTAGTCTTCACGTCGCTTCTGTCGGCCATATTTTGTACTTCACTGGCTATATTTGGCTTTCCTCTGATCCTTACTGATATCTCATTTTTGTCTTGAGGTATTCACTGCGTGCCCTGCACAGATGTGACCGTTTTGAAAAATATACTGATAATTCCTGGGCGTCCCCCCCAATGGGTGTGGGCAAGGGACGGCTTGGTACGCTGAGTGTTTTAGCCGGCTGCTTCTGAGTAGTAATGTGATGTGACGGCGGGTGTAATCATATCCTTCGTGCTGTTGACTGGAGTCCCAATGGGTGTGGTGTTGCGTGAAACGGCGTCAGCCGCCTGACGCTTCTTCAGACAGGTTGAAGTGCTTATTGAATGCTTTGCGACTGTTCAGTGACCGCGGTTGGAGGTGAGCGGTTGCCTCCTCCTTCTATAAATAACGCCGTTGTCTCTCCGGCTTTTTCATATCTCTTGTTGTTCTCTGTTGCTTGCTTTTCTTCCCTTCCTTTCGCTTCCACCATGGGCAAGAACAACAAGCGCAAGCGTGAGCCAACTCCTCCATCGGAGGATTTTGGTGACTCGGAGTACTCAGAGGAGGAGTTCTCCTCTGAGTATGAGGGGTCTCCGGCTCCCATACCCCTGCGTGAGTCGTCTGACAACTCAGACGACTCCCAGGGGCTCGCGGTGGAGGTCTGGACGTATATCCGGGCCGTCGAGCGCTCCGGGCTCGAGGGCTCGGATGAGTCGGAGTACTCCTCGGATGAGGAGGACTCGGACGGCGGCAGTGAGGACGAGGACGACGACGACGACGACGACGACGACGAAGGCGGTGGCGGCGGTGACGGTGACGGCAGCGGCAGGGGCGGCGGCAGCGGCAGCAAGGACGGTGACGGCGACGGCAGCAGGGGCGGCAGCGGCGGTGGCGGCAGCAGCAGAGGCAGCACCAGGGGCGGCAGCGGCGGCGGCAGCAACAGGGCCAGTGGCTAGATGCCACTGGTCTTTTAGATATTAGTATAGTATAGTTAGAATAATGTAGTAGTAATTACTAGTGTAGAGTAGTATAGTGTAGTGTAGTAGTAGTAGCAGTAATGTAATGTAATGTAGTAGTAGTAATAGGGAAGTATCAACTCATAAAGAGTTGATTTGTAAGTATGACATCTTTCCCTTAATGAAGTAATGATGTTGGTTTCTCTGTGGTGATTATCCTGCTTATTTGTGAAGCTGATTTCCTTGGAGTTTGCACGTAAATAACTCTGGCATCGTTTCGACGCTTTTAGAGGTAGCCGCCGAGCGACTTGTAGATGATGTCGGAGTTTTA
The DNA here is from genome assembly GCF_902167145.1 of Zea mays. Lineage (NCBI taxonomy): Eukaryota > Viridiplantae > Streptophyta > Magnoliopsida > Poales > Poaceae > Zea > Zea mays. The sequence goes on along the minus strand of NW_023366809.1, from coordinate 71,371 downwards.
GAATCAACTACCGAGCGACTTGAGGGCAACGTCAGCATTTTAGAGGTAATGCCGAGCGACTTGACACGATGTCAGTGTTTTAGAGGTAACGCCGAGTGAGTGGAGGGTGACGTCAGCGTTTTAGAGGTAACGCCGAGTGACTTGAGGGCGACGTCAGTATTTTAGAGGTAATGCTGAGCGACTGAACACGATGTCGGAGTTTTAGAGTTAACTGCCGAGCGACTTGAGGGCGCTGTCGGCGTTTTAGAGATAACGCCGAGCTACTTGAAGACGATGTCAGTGTTTTAGAGGTAACGCCGAGCGACTGGAGGGCGACGTCAGCGTTTTAGAGGTAACGCCGAGTGACTGGAGGACGATGTCGGCGTTTTAGAGGTAGCACCGAGTGACTAGAGGGCGACGTCAGCGTTATAGAGGTAACGCCGAGTGATAGCGGGCTGCGTGGGCCACTTTGAGGATAATAGCCGAGTGATGAGGTGGCACACCGGTGTTCTGGAAATGACTGTCGGGTGATCACGTGGCACACCGGTGTTTTGGAAATAACCGTCGGGTGCTGACTGGGCACTTTTTGAAACGGTATCTGGCTCGGGAATATCCCATAAGTGCTGCGTTTTTAGCCGCCTCTGCTTTCCGTGCCCTAGTTCTTGTTTTCTCGCTTCCGAATCCTCTCTGCAATTCGCCTCCCACTCTGCTCGCCGGTATAATCGAGATGGTGCCCAAGAGGAAAACTTCGAGTTCGTCTGCCGTGGTGATTCCTCCAATCGACTCCAACAGCCAGTTGCCTTTCGCAGGTAACCACATGTCCGTCATCTCTAAGCCCGAAATTCTCCACCTCGTGTCCATCGGGGTTCTTCCTCCGTGGGAACTCTGTTCTTGGCGGATTTGCCATGGGGTTACTGTCCCGACTGAGGATACCCACGAGTCCGTTGTTTATGCTCCTTTCCTTCTCCGCGGCCTTGGCCTTCCCATTTCTCCCTTTTTCCGCGGCCTCCTTGATTTCTACCATCTTAACTTGACCCATCTGAATCCCAATTCTATCCTGCAAATCTCCATTTTCGTTCATTTATGTGAAGCCTTTCTTGGCGTGCTGCCACATTTCGGTCTGTGGAAGTACTTGTATCACTATCGCCCTGGGATGGCCGGGGGACAACATCAATTGGTTGGGGGTGCCAGCTTGGAGATGCGCCGCGGGAGGAAGACTGAGTATCTCGAGATCCCTCTCAAAGACAGTATCAAGGGATGGCGCTTGGAGTGGTTCATAGTTGAGAATTACGGAAATTATCTCCCCCCGGTCGGGAAGACAGCCGGATGTTCGCACCCCAAGCTGGATTGACTCTCCCACAGATCAGGAGGTAGCTGAGGCAGGTGCGTTGCTAGCTGAGGTTGGATTGCTGAAAGAGAGGGGTCTGACTGCTGAAGATGTGGTTGCTGATTTTGTCTTCAAGAATATTCAGCCGCTGAAAGACAGAGCGCATCCGGCTTATCTGTATCGAGGCCTAGCCGACTCAACTCGGATTACCAACAGAAGAATTCCCTCTGCAGACTTGGTGAGCCGACTTGAGATGATCCTTAGAGGCAAGGTGTCAAATGTTGGTGCCCCAGTGGCATACTCGGCCTGGAACCTGCCTCCTCCCAAAGCCTTCACCCTTTTTGTGTCGAATCCACCTGTCACTGATGGCAGTTTGGGTCTTAGAGTGCGACCTTCTGCCGAAGATGTTAGTGCCTTGGTTGCCTCGCTTGGGGAGATTCCTGATGATGAACGGCAGGTCCATTTCGAGGTGCCCCTGAACCCTAGTGATGCAGAGATAAGCGCTATGCTTGATTTGCTGGCTGAGGATTCTTCTGATGCTGCTCCTGCTGGGGCACTGGTGGTGGCGCCCCTCCCAGAGGCTGATACAACTTTGGATACTCAGAAACCTGCCAGTACTCGCCCGAGGCGCCCTTGCCGAGCCAATCAGCCTGATCCTTCTGCTGATGAGCAGAAAAAAGAAAAGAAGACGCCTCCGGCGAGTATCCAGTTTGGATCGAGACGCTGGTACTTCGGTTCCTGCTGCTGAAGAAATGCCTGTGACTGAATTTACTGATGCTGACCCCAATGGGTGTACCCAATCCGCTGCTGATCCCAATGTGGGTGCTCCATCTGTTGCTGATCCCAATGGGTGTGCTGCTTGTGTTGCTAATGTGGACGACGAGGAAGAGGAAGATGAAGTTCCTTTGACTCGGAAAAACAGTCGGCAGTTCATCGCCAGCGGTGAAAGTAGTGGAGTTCCCTCTCCTGCTTTGTCTGCTCTCATTGGTCTGCAAGAACTGTCTCTGGCCAACTTTGATCAGACTCTTGAGGATATGGTTCCAGAGGACTTGTTATCGGAGCCAGTGGATGATGGTGTGATGGAGGTTTGCGCTGATGTACTTGATGCTGGGTTGAGGTCATCCCGTGCCTCGTCAACCTTGGAGCGCGATCTCGAGGGTCAGGAGACTAACTTGGATCGTCCTGGTCCTATGGAAGTAGCTGAGGGCCCGTCAACCTTAGAGGTGGCTACTGTAGAGAACTTGGACCCCAAGGATGGTGTTGACACATGCCCAGCCCCCGAGGATGTCGCCGAGGATGACTTGGCTCGGGTGGGAAGTGTAAGCCACTGCCCAGCCCCCGAGGGTGCTGCCGGGGATGATCCGGCTCAAGTGGGCAGTGCAAACTATGACCCAGCCCCCGAGGGTGTCCGAGCGGGGTCTCCTTCCTGTACTTCCATGGACGTTCATGCGGGATCGCCTCCACACTCTGGCTGTATGGTGGTAGCCCAAGCCTTGGACCAGGGAGTCGCTTTAGAGGGCAGCGTCCCTGCTGACCGGGTGTTGGGCTCTATTGAAGGCACCGAGCTGGTTCCTGCTGGTTCGTTGCAAGCTGCTTCGGGTGGTGGCCTTACACCTGATTATCAATTGATCTCTCCTGATTTGGGGGTCCCTTCGTTCTTTTCCAACCTCCAGGTGCTGTGATGTATTTTAGCTTGATTTTTGCATTGCATGAACTGTTGTCATTACACTCATCTGTTCTCCTCATCAGGCTTTGGTGGATGGGATGGCTAGCCAGCTGAGGTTACAGGGTGCTTCTGTCCTAGAAGTAGCTTCATCTCTTGCACGTTGGAATCCAGTGTCACTTCAACATTGCGTCTCTGAATTGGAGGCAACCAACGTTGGTTAGTGCTTTTTTGCTTCTCTTTGCCTTCACTGTGGGCTGCTTTATATTCTGACCCCTTTTTGTTTGATTGTCTCCTGCTAGGAATGACTCGGCAGATTTCCACTCTTGAGGAAAAACATTCCCGAGATCAGGCTGAATTGGCCCAGCGATGCACTGACTTTGAGGAAAAGTACTCTAAGAGTCAGACTGAACTGGGTCAAGTCTCCACTGCCTTAGATGACGCCAACGCACTGAGTTCTTCTCTTCACACCCAGCTCAATTCTGAAAAGGTGATTTGTGAAACTGTGCTTTGTGTTGTTGTGTTCCTGTTACTTGCTTGGTTTTTGAGGGAGTTGACTTTTGTTTGCAGGAAGAAAAACATATCCTTGCTGCTTCTCGCGATAGTCTTGACAGATTGTATCGTGATTCTAGCAACTCGCTGACTATCCTGGAGAGGAGTCATCGCTTCACCATGGAGGAGTTGGACAATCAACGTTGTAAGCTACAAGAATCTTCGGATGAGGTGACTCGGCTCAAGCAGCTGATATCAGCGAAGGACGCTACCATCAAAGAACTCCGAGCTTCCAAGAAATCCATCGTCCAGGAGTTAGAAAACGCTCGACTGGCTGCCAAGGTTGCCGAAGAAACTTCTGTTACTCTCAGAGCCCAGCGCGACAGAGCCATGGACAAGGCTATTCGGGCGGGGCGAATCTTGATGAGGAGACCCGGCGTGGTTGTTCCCGAAGATATAAGGGCTGATGTGAATGCTGCCCCTGATTCCTCGAGTCGTCCTTCCTCGTCGATCGCTCCTGAGAAAAAATTTACCAAGTAGAGAAACATTTTGCGTGCTCTGAGCGCGCGGTTAGCATGGTCAGACATTTGTTAGAGGACGTCATTTCAGTACTTAAACGACATTGTTTATTCTCGTATTGTTTCAGAATTCATCAGTCCGTAAATTTGCAGTAGTAAAATGATGCGCGATGGTTATGAAATTTGTTCGCGGGATATAGAAGTCATCCCTATATGAGTAATTGTAATCACGTCAGATCACCCTAAGTCGCTGCTGACTTAAGTCGATTGCTTTTGTTAATAGGGCATAGTGGTCACCCTGAATTGCGTAGGCGTGAGCATGTTGCACCGGCTTAAGTCGCCACTGACTTTAGCCGATTGCTCCGTTAGCAGGGTATAGTGGTCACCCCGAGTTAAGTATGCGTGAGCATGTTGCACCGCCTTAAGTCGTTGCCGACTTAAGCCGATTGCTCCGTTAGCAGGGTATAGTGGTCACCCTAAGTTAAGTATGCGTGAGCATGTTGCACCGCCTTAAGTCGTTGCCGACTTAAGCCGATTGCTCCGTTAGCAGGGTATAGTGGTCACCCCGAGTTAAGTATGCATGAGCATGTTGCACCGCCTTAAGTCGTTGCCGACTTAAGCCGATTGCTCCGTTAGCAGGGTATAGTGGTCACCCCGAGTTAAGTATGCGTGAGCATGTTGCACCGCCTTAAGTCGTTGCCGACTTAAGCCGATTGCTCCGTTAGCAGGGTATAGTGGTCACCCCGAGTTAAGTAAGAATGCAAGTCAATCGCGAACAAACTGAGTATCTTTGAAACCCCTTTTTTATTGATGACATATTTCCACTTTACAGAGTACATCTTCGTCCCGATAGCTTTTTGAAATACAGCTAGGGATAAAACTTCCTGAGGTGTTCTATGTTCCAGGAGTTCCCGACTTCTGTGCCATCCATCTGAGTGAGACGATATGATCCGGGCCGAGTGACTTCTGCTACTATGAAGGGTCCCTCCCAAAAGGGCGATAACTTGTGCCGTCCCTCCCCCGTTAGAATTCGGCGGAGGACGAGATCTCCTACTGAGAAGGATCGCTGTCGCACAGCCTTGTCGTGATAGCGCCTTAGAGTCTGTTGGTACCGTGCTGATTGGATTACCGCATTCAGCCGTTCTTCTTCAAGTATATCAATGTCCTCCAGCCTGGTGGCTTCGACTTCTGCTATGTTTTCGAAGATCAACCTTGGCGCCCCGAACTTGAGATCGGCGGGTAGCACTGCCTCCGACCCATAGACCATGAAGAAAGGAGTGTTTCCTTGCAGAGCTCGGCTAGGTTGGGTTCTTAGGCTCCAAACGACATAGGGCAATTCCCTTATCCATTTTCCTGCGAATTTTTCATTTTTATCAAAGACCTTTTTCCTGAGTGCCTCCAGTATCATCCCATTGGCTCGCTCAACCTGCCCGTTGGCTCTTGGATGTGCTACAGATGCATACTTGATCTGAATGCTTTTTTGCTCGCAGAAGTCGAAGAACTCTGAACTTGTGAAGTTGGATCCTAGGTCAGTTATGATGCTGTTTGGTATCCCGAATCTGAATATTATATCTTGTATGAATTCCACGGCCTTAGCTGAGGTTAAAGAAGCGATGGGCTTGAACTCTATCCATTTAGTGAATTTGTCGATCGCTACCAATACATGAGTGTATCCTCCTTGAGCTTTCTTGAAAGGTCCAATCATATCTAGCCCCCAGCATGCGAAAGGCCAAGTTACCGGTATGGTCTGCAGTTGCTGTGCTGGCAGATGTTGTTGTTTTGACAGGTATTGGCAAGCTTCGCACCTCTGAACTAACTCGGCTGCATCATTCTTCGCTGTTGGCCAATAGAATCCTGACCTGAAGACCTTCCCGACTAGTGTTCTGGATGGTGCATGTATTCCACATTGCCCAGCATGGACCTCCTCCAGAAGTTGCTTCCCAGTAGATGAGAGAATGCACTTCATGAGGACACCGGATGCACCTCTTCTGTACAATGTCTCCCCAATGAGTGTGTAGTGAGCCGACTGTCTAGCAATGCGCTCGGCTGAATTCTTATCATCCGGTTCCTCTTCATTCTGTATATACTTGATGATTGGCCTTCTCCAGTCATCAGAGTCTGACTCGGGTTGATCTATAATATTACATTATTCTACTTGATCCATTGAGATGCTTGGCTATAGTATTTCTTGTACAAAGACTCCAGGTGGGACCTGAGTTCGACTGGATCCTAGCTTGGACAATACATCGGCTGCCGTGTTCTGATCCCTTTCTACATGATGAAATTCCAGACCCTCAAATTTATCCTCTAGTTTTCGGACGGTAGTGCAATACTTTCCCATTGAATCGCTTGAACAATCCCACTCTTTGTTTATCTGGCTAATGACTACCAGAGAGTCTCCGTACACCATCAATCTCTTGATGCCCAATGATATGGCGATGTTTAATCCATGGATCAGAGCTTCATACTCGGCTGCATTGTTGGAGGCCGGAAATAGCAACTGGAGGGCATATTTGAGGTGCTCGCCTCCAGGTGCGGTGAAGAGAATTCCCGCTCCCGCTCCCTGTAATTTCAGCGAGCCATCAAAATACATTTGCCACACTTCTGCAGTCTCTGGGTTATCTGGTACTTGCTGTTCAGTCCACTCTGATACGAAATCAACCAGTGCTTGAGTTTTGATGGCGGTACGAGGTCGAAATTCGATGTCATGAGATCCCAGCTCACAAGCCCACTTGGCTATTCGGCCAATGGCTTCCTTGTTGTGAAGAATATCCCCTATCAGAAAACCAGTGACTACTATGACTTTGTGGTCATCAAAGTAGTGACGTAGCTTGCGGGCAGTTAGAAGTACTGCATATAATAGCTTCTGAACTTGAGGATACTTTTTCTTTGAGGGGCTTAGAACTTCACTGATGAAGTAAACAGGATGTTGCACTGGGTAGGCATGTCCTTCTTCTGTTCGCTCGACTACCAACGCGGTGCTTACCACGTGAGTCGTGCAAGAGATATACAGTAGCAGATCTTCAGCTGGTTGAGTTGACGTAGCTCGTCGGGGTGGCTTCAGTACTGGTGGTGTTGTCAAGAATTTCTTCAGTGTATCTAGAGCTTCCTGTGCCTCTGAAGTCCACTGAAACTTATCCACCTTCTTGAGTAGCTTGTAAAATGGTAAACCTTTCTCCCCCAGCCTGGATATAAATCTACTCAGAGCTGCCATGCATCCAGTGAGTCGCTGAACCTTCTTTTGTGATCGAGGTGCTTCCATCTTCATGATAGCTTCAATTTTATCCGGATTAGCCTCAATTCCCCGGTGGCTGACAATAAACCCGAGTAGCTTTCCTGCTGGTACCCCGAAAACACATTTTTCGGGATTAAGCTTCCACCTATACCGTCTCAGACTGTTGAAAACCAGCTATAAGTCTTCGATGAAGTTTTCCGAGTTCTCTGTTTTGATTACCACATCATCTATGTAGGCCTCCACACGCTTGCCCCAGTGATCGGCTAAGCACGTTTGAACGGCTCTCTGATAAGTCGCTCCAGCGTTTTTGAGGCCGAACGGCATGGAGGTATAACAGAAAGCACCAAACGGAGTGATGAACGCTGTTTTTTTCCTCGTCTTCTTTCGCCAAACTAATCTGATGGTATCCGGAATAGCAATCCAAGAAAGACAGCACAGAACATCCAGCGGTGGAGTCCACCACCTGATCTATCCTTGGGAGCCCGAAGGGATCCTTCGGACAGTGCTTGTTGAGATCAGTATAGTCGACGCACATGCGCCAATCCACTTTATTCTTTTTGAGTACAAGAACAGGGTTGGCTAACCACTCGGGGTGTAAAACTTCTCTAATAAATCCAGCCGCGACCAAGCGAGCTAACTCGGCGCGAATGGCCTCTCTCTTGTCGGGCGTGAAACGACGTAGCTTTTGCCGAATCGGCCTTGCCTGGGGATAGACCTTCAGTTTATGCTCGGCCAGTTCTCTTGGGACTCCCGGCATATCCGCAGGTTGCCATGCGAATACATCTCGGTTATCTTGCAGAAACTGGACGAGCGCGCTTTCCTATTTGTCGTCCAGGCTGGAGCTGATGATGGCAGTCTTGTGTTCATCAGCGAACCCCAGGTTGATCCTCTTGGTTTCTTCAGTCGGCCGCATAGAGGTCGTGGCCTGAGCTTCGTTTGCCGGTACTGCAAGGTCCTCCTGAGGCTTAGAGTTCGCCTGTGTTGAAGAAACCATCGACGGCTTGGTGGTGAGGGCTGCTTGGATGGCCACTCGGAAACACTCTGCGACGCCTTGGAAGTCGGTGCGCACAGTTATGATTCCTTGCGGTCCTGGCATCTTCAGTATCATGTATGTGTAATGTGGAATGGCCATGAATTTGGCCAATCCCGGCCTCCCGATGATGGCGTTGTACCCGCAGTCGAAGTTCGCCACTTCGAACCTCAGGAACTCGGTTCTGTAGTTCTCCGGAGTTCCGAAGGTGACAGGCATGTAGATGTGGCCCAGCGGGTATTCCCCCTCCGTCGGCACAATGCCGAAGAAAGGAGTGTCCGACTCGTGGAGCTCTTTGAGGTGAACTCCCAAGCCTTGGAGTGTCCGGCGGAAGGTGACGTTGATGCTGCTCCCCCCGTCCACTAGCACCTTCTTCACCCGGCTCTCTCGGATCACCGGATTGACGAGGAGCGGGTATTTGCCTGGATGGTTGAAGTTGAGCCATTGATCCTCCCGAGTGAAAGTGATCGGGTGCTCCGACCACCGATATGGGGCGGGAGGACCGGTGGTCGCCACCAGTATCTGGCGGTCGTTGAGCTTTTGTTGTCTTTTGTTCTCCTGCGACCCATGTCCGCCGAAGATGATGTTGACCTCCCTGTCAACGCGCGGGAAAGCTCCTCCTCCTCCATCCTCCTGCTGATGGGGTTGTCGTGGTTCATCTGGTCCTCCCCTCGACAGAGGAGGAGGTAGAGGTTGGAAGGGTCGGCCGTGCCCGACGGAGTGCTTGAAGTCCCGACAGTTACGAAGAGTGTGGCGCATGTCCTTGTGGTACGGGCACTGGGCATCGAGGATGTCGTCCAGCGTGCGCTCGCCTCCACGAGGTCCTCCTCGGGCGCGAGAGGCAGGTGGTCCGGCTGCGTGCACTTCTTCGTGAGGTCTCTTCTCCCAGCGTTGGTCGGGTTGCTGGTTCGCGTCGCGTCGTGGTGCTGCCGGTGCGGGCTTTGCTCCTCCGATGAGGTCCTGAGCCCGCTCGTCGGCGGTGATGTAGAGGTCGGCTTCCCGGAACAGCTCCTTGGAAGTAGTCGGCGCCTTCTGTAATATGGCTCGGATGAAAGCCGAGTCATTGGATCCTCGGTAGAAGTCCTCGGTCACGGCCGCCTCCGTGACCTCGGGGATACGGTTTCTCATGGTCTGGAACCTTTTGAGGTACGACCGGAGAGTTTCGTCCCCCCGACGCTTGATGGATTTGAGATCCCACGGTTGCACCGGTTTGTCGGAGAGGGACTGGGATTTGAGATCCCACGGTTGCCCTAGTCGTCGATGCAGTGTCGGGGTAGATGTCGCAGCCATTGCAGCGCGTCTTGCCCAAGGACAATGGGTAAATACGCGGTCATCACGTCTTTGGACGCCCCGGCAGCTCGAGCAGCGGTGGTGTAGACGGCTAGCCAACCCCCTGGATCATGCTTAGGTTCATATTTGTCAACATTGGATACCTTGAAGTTGGGAGGCCATTGGATGGCCCTAAGGCGCGGAGTAAGAGCAGACCCTCCGCATGTGTCCTCCTGTCGTCGGGGATGATGTCTGTCCCAGGGAGGGGAGTAGTTGTTGTGGTTCCTCGACCGTCCCCGGGTGGTACTGCCAGTTGAGGCTGTTGCCGACTCAGTTCTAGTGGCCTGGCTCCGAGCTGGGATGCCATGATCCCTGTCGTACTCCTCCCGGCGGTGGATCTCGTTCTCATGCCGCCGTTCACGCGAAGCATTGATGGAGCTTCGCACGTCTCGGCGACTGTTGATGGCGTGTCGTAGATCGTTCGGCGGGTGAGCAAGCAGTAGAAGATGGTTGGCCGCCTGGGTGAACAGTCGTCGGTAGCCCTCGGCGTCGGGAGTCCAAGGGAGCCCATCAGCTATTCGAGCTAGTACTCCTCCGACTTCGCTCGGCGTGTTCATGGCTCGGGCGAAGTCGGGGTTCAGGTTGCGCCCGAAGAATGGATTCTCCCGGCGTTGCCTTGCGTCTTGCTCGGCTTGTTCCTGAGCTCGGCGGCGATCACGTCGCCGGGAGTTCCTTCGTTCTCTGAAGACGCGTTCTTCCGGAGTTTCTCCTATCTCCGAGACCTCGTCGCGCGAGATAGGTTGCTCCAGATCCCGTTCTCCGGCCGCGTGATGTCGTCGAACGTTCCTGCGCCGGTTCCTCCGTCGGCGGGATTCCCGTTGAGGCGGTTCTTCTCCGGGTGCAGTCGGCTCGTCGTCGAACACGGTAGGCGACTCCACTCTCCCGATGAAGAGGACGTCGGGATAGAATGGTGCTGCTGTCGTGACGACCTTCTTTCCGTTCTCCTTTGAGGGTGGAGGAACGGAAAGAACAACTTGCTTCCCCTTGGTTTCCTTTTTCCTCGCGATCTGTGTCCATTCTTTTGTCGAGGAAGTAGGCAGTGGAGTTCTCCGGGTCAGCGGGCCCACGGCCTCTGATTTTACGGAGACGATCTTTTTCCGGAGAGCTGGAGGTTGCGCTTCTCCGACATTTTCGGAGTTTGTTGGAGGAGACTTCTTTTCCGACGGATCCGCAATGCGGTGCAGGGTTCCCTCTTCATCTGCTACGGATGAGATTGTTCTGAAGCAGAATACAGATCCGGGACGGAGGGTGATCTTGCTGTGAAAGGTGATGGCCATTGAGCTAGCTTGGATCGCCGACACACCCCCTACCTGGCGTGCCAGCTGTCGGTGTTTCGGGTCCGACCGCACACCCGGGGTTGCCCCTCAAGGTGTTTTTAGGAGTAGGACGGTGTCGACGACTGTAGCAAAATGGTTCGTGCCAGATGCACGAGGGATAGTGGACAATGTTTACAGGTTCGGGCCGCTTAGAGACGCGTAACACCCTATGTCCTGGTGAGTATGCTTGGTGAATGAGGTTACAAGAGAGCTCTCTAAATTGAGAATGCAGAGAGTTGGAGTGGGTGGCTAAGTAATAGGGTCGATCGTTCTGAAGGGGTGCCCCCTAGGCCTTATATACTCGACCGTGGGGCAATACATGTGGATTTGATAACAACGTGTAACTGAAAGATAGTGAACTGTTTGAGTTTATCTCCCTCTAGTTCTGCCGACTTATCCTCGCATGGCTCCGTTGCATGGGGGCTCCAGCGCGGGAAAGTCGGATCTCTGTTGTGGTCGCTCGCTCGACGTTGTGGGTCGTCGGGTTTGCACCAATCCGGCCCCATGCCGATCTGCTTGGCTGGTTGTCCCTCCCCAGGCCCACGAAAGAATGACCTTACGATTTATTGGGCCCTTGGGCCTTTCGTGAGGTTTTTTACTCTTTTAGTGGACCCGGGGGATATCTATCCCCCACACTTGGGGCTTGCTTAAGTCCATAGAGCGCCTTAGAGAGCTTACACACGTGGTCGGGGTACCGTTCATCCTCGAAGCCAGGGGGTTGCTCCACGTACACCTCCTCCTTGATTGGCCCGTTGAGGAAAGCGCTCTTCACATCCATTTGGAACAACCTGAAAGAATGGTGAGCGGCATATGCTAGCAAAATACGAATGGACTCTAGCCTAGCCACAGGAGCAAAAGTCTCCTCAAAGTCCAAACCTGCGACTTGGGCATAACCTTTTGCCACAAGTCGAGCCTTGTTCCTTGTCACCACCCCGTGCTCATCTTGTTTGTTGCGGAACACCCACTTGGTTCCCACAACATTTTGCTTGGGACAAGGCACTAATGTCCAAACTTCATTCCTCTTGAAGTTGTTGAGCTCCTCTTGCATGGCCAACACCCAGTCCGGATCTAGCAAGGCCTCTTCTACCCTGAAAGGCTCAATAGAAGAGACAAAGGAGTAATGCTCACAAAAATTAACTAATCGAGACCGAGTAGTTACTCCCTTGCTAATGTCAACCAAAATTTGGTCGACGGGATGATCCCTTTGAATCGTCGCTCGAACTTGGGTTGGAGGTGTCGGTTGCGCTTCTTCCTCTATTACATGAACATCTTGTGCTCCCCCTTGATCACACGCCTCTTCTTGATGAACCTGTTCACCGTCTTGAGATGGAGAATGCACCATTGTTGAGGAAGAAGGTTGATCTTGCTCCTTTTGTTCCTGAGGTCGTACATCACCAACCGCCATGGTTCGTATTGCGACCGTCGGAACATCTTCTTCATCTACATCATCAAGATCAACAACTTGCTCTCTTGGAGAGCCATTAGTCTCATCAAATACAACGTCGCTAGAGACTTCAACCAAACCCGATGATTTGTTGAAGACCTTATACGCCTTTGTATTTGAATCATAACCTAACAAAAACCCTTCTACAGCTTTGGGAGCAAATTTAGAATTCCTACCCTTCTTCACTAGAATGTAGCATTTACTCCCAAAAACTCGGAAATACGAAACATTGGGTTTGTTACCGGTAAGTAGCTCGTATGACGTCTTCTTGAGGAGGCGATGAAGGTAGACCCTGTTGATGGCGTGGCAAGTCGTGTTCACGGCTTCCGACCAAAAGCGCTCGGGGGTCTTGAACTCTCCAAGCATCGTCCTCGCCATGTCTATAAGCGTCATGTTCTTCCTCTCTACCACACCATTTTTGCTGTGGTGTGTAGGGAGCGGAGAACTCGTGTTTGATCCCTTCCTCCTCAAGGTACTCCTCCACTTGAAGGTTCTTGAATTCGGACCCATTGTCGCTCCTTATCTTCTTCACCTTGAGCTCAAACTCATTTTGAGCTCTCCTTAGGAAGCGCTTGAGGGTCCCTTGGGTTTCAGATTTATCCTGCAAAAAGAATACCCAAGTGAAGCGGGAAAAGTCATCAACAATAACTAGACCATACTTACTTCCTCCTATGCTTAGATAGGCGACGGGTCCGAAGAGGTCCATATGTAGCAGCTCCAGAGGTCTTGATGTGGTCATCACATTTTTGTTGTGATGCGCTCCTCCCACTTGTTTACCTGCTTGACAAGCTGCACAAGGTCTATCTTTTTTGAAAGTAACATTAGTTAGACCTATCACGTGTTCTCCCTTTAGAAGCTTGTGAAGGTTCTTTATCCCCACATGTGCTAAGCGGCGATGCCACAGCCAGCCCATGCTAGTCTTAGCAATTAAGCATGCATCCAGACCGGCCTCCTCTTTTGCAAAATCGACTAAATAAAGTTTGTCGTCTAGTACACCCTTAAAAGCTAGTGAACTATCACACCTTCTAAAGACAGACACATCTATATTTGTGAATAAATAATTATATCCCATATTGCATAATTGACTAACTGATAACAAATTATATCCAAGTGACTCAACTAAAAACACATTAGAAATAGAGTGCTCGGATGAAATAGCAATCTTCCCTAACCCTTTCACCTTGCCTTGGTTCCCATCACCGAATATTATTGAATCTTAGGGATCTTTGTTTTTGACGTAGGAAGAGAACATCTTCTTTTCCCCCATCATGTGGTTTGTGCATCCGCTGTCGATAATCCAGCTTGAGCCTCCGGATGCATAAACCTGCAAGGCAAATTTAGGCTTGGGTCTTAGGTACCCAACTCTTGTTGGGTCCTACAAGGTTAGTACAAATAGTCTTAGGGACCCAAATGCAAGGTTTATCTCCCTTGCATTTTGCCCCTAATTTTCTAGCAACTATCTTCTTATCCTTTCTACAAATAGCAAAGGAAGCATTTAAAGCATGATATATTGTAGAAGGTTCATTCATTACTTTCCTAGGAACATGAACAATATTCTTTCTAGGCACATGATGAATATTTCTCCTAGGCATATCTTTACCATGCACAACATGGGAACTAGAAGCAGTCATAGCATATGAATCATAAGCATGTGAAACAACATTATTGCAATGAACATTCCTAGAATATTTCCTATCATTGTATAAGAAAGCATGGTTCTTTTGAATACTATTTGCCATAGGGGCCTTCCCTTTCTCCTTGATACGGATGGGAGCCTTATGACATGTCAAGTTCTTGGCTTCCCTTTTGAAGCCAAGTCCATCTTTAATTGAGGGGTGTCTACCAATTATGTAGGCATCCCTTGCAAATTTTAGCTTATCGAATTCACTTTTGCTAGTCTTAAGTTGGGCATTAAGACTAGCCACTTCATCATTTAATTTAGAAATTGAAGCTAGGTGTTTGCTACAAGCATCAATATTAAAATCTTTACACCTAGTGCAAATTACAACATTTTCTACACAAGCTATTTCTAACTTAGCATTCAAATTATCATTTATGCTCCTTAAGCTAGAAATTGTCTCATGGCAAGTAGATAGTTCACAAGAAAGCATTTCATTCCTTTTAACTTCTAAAGCATGAGATTTTTGTGCCTCTACAAATTTATCATATTCTTCATACAACAAATCCTCTTGCTTTTCTAATAACCTATTCTTATCATTCAAGGCATCAATTAATTCATTAATTTTATCAACCTTGGTTCTATCTAGGCCCTTGAATAAACATGAATAATCTATTTCATCATCATCACTAGACTCGTCCTCACTTGAAGAAGCATAAGTAGTATTTCGAGTACATACCTTCTTCTCCCTCGCCATGAGGCATGTATGACGCTCGTTGGGGAAGAGGGCCGATTTGTTGAAGGCGGTGGCGGCGAGTCCTTCGTTGTCGGAGTCGGACGACGAACAATCTGAGTCCCATTCCTTGCCAAGGTGTGCCTCGCCCTTAGCCTTCTTGTAAGCTTTCTTCTTTTCCCTCTTGTTCCCTTGTTCCTGGTCACTATCATTATCGGGACAGTTAGCGATAAAATGACCAACCTTACCACATTTGAAGCATGAGTGCTTCCCCTTCGTCTTGTTCTTGTTAGGTTGTCCCTTGCGTTCCTTAAGCGCCGTCTTGAAGCGCTTGATGATGAGGGCCATCTCTTCATCATTGAGCCCGGCCGCCTCAACTTGCGCTACCTTGCTAGGTAGCGCCTCCTTGCTCCTCGTTGCCTTGAGAGCAATGGGTTGAGGCTCATGGGTTGGACCGTTCAACGCGTCATCCACGTATCTCGCCTCCTTGATCATCATTCGCCCGCTTATGAACTTTCCAAGGATCTCCTCGGGCGTCATCTTTGTGTACTTAGGATTCTCATGAATATTGTTCACAAGATGTGGATCAAGGACGGTAAAGGACCTTAGCATTAGGCGGACGACGTCGTGGTCCGTCCATCGCGTGCTTCCATAGCCCCTTATCTTGTTGATGAGGGTCTTGAGCCTGTTGTACGTTTGGGTTGGCTCCTCCCCTCTTATCATCGTGAATCTCCCGAGTTCGCCTTCCACCAACTCCATCTTGGTGAGCATGGTGACGTCGTTCCCCTCATGTGAGATCTTGAGGGTGTCCCAGATCTGCTTGGCATTGTCCAAGCCGCTCACCTTATGGTATTCGTCCCTGCACAATGAAGCTAGAAGAACAGTAGTAGCTTGTGCATTTTTGTGAATTTGCTCGTTAATGAACATGGGACTATCAGTACTATCAAATTTCATTCCATTCTCTACTATCTCCCATATGCTCGGATGGAGAGAGAACAAGTGACTACGCATTTTGTGACTCCAAAATCCGTAGTCCTCTCCATCAAAGTGAGGAGGTTTGCCAAGTGGAATGGAGATCAAATGAGTATTTGTACATTGCGGAATACGAGAGTAATCGAAAGAAAAGTTTGAATTAACCGTCTTTCTTTTGTCGTAGTCGTAGCCGTCGTTGTCCTTTTGGGAAGAAGTGGACTCGTCGCTGTCGTCGTAGTAGACGATCTCCTTGATGCGCCTCGTCTTCTTCTTCTTCCCATCTCTTCGTTTGTGACCCGAGCCCGAGTCGGTAGGCTTGGTCATCTTTCGGCTCGTTGACGAAGGACTCCTTCTCCTTATCATTGATCACAATCCCCTTGCCCTTAGGATCCATCTCTTCAGGCGATTAGTCCTTTCGTGAAGAGGACGGCTCCGATACCAATTGAGAGCACCTAGAGGGGGGTGAATAGGTGATCCTGTAAAAACTTGATATTTAACTCACAAAACTAGATTAGGAGTTAGCACAAATAATGCCAAGTGGCTAGAGAGGAGTCTTAGCAAAACACAATAACCACAAGAAGATCAACACAGATAGACACAGTGGTTTATCCCGTGGTTCGGCCAAGTCCAACACTTGCCTACTCCACGTTGTGGCATCCCAACGGACGAGGGTTGCAATCAACCCCTCTCAAGTGGTCCAAAGACCTACTTGAATACCACGGTGTTTTGCTTTGCTTTACTTTATCCCGCTTGCGAGGAATCTCCACAACTTGGAGTCTCTCGCCCTTACAAAGATGTTCACAAAGAAGCACGGAGTAAGGGAGGGATGAGCAACTCACACAAGACACAAAGATCACAGCAAATACACACACAAGACCCAGACTTGAGCTCAAGAGACTATCACTAGTTTCACACTAGAACGGAGCTCAAATCACTAAGAATGTCGAATAAGTGTGCAAGAATGAAGTGTGAGTGATCAACAATGCTCAAGGAATGCTTGGTGTACTCCTCCATGCGCCTAGGGGTCCCTTTTATAGCCCCAAGGCAGCTAGGAGCCGTTGAGAGCAATCCAGGAAGGCAATTCTTGCCTTCTGTCGCTTGGCACACCGGACAGTCCGGTGCGGATCTCCTTCCTTATTTGGTGAAGCCGACCGTTGCAGATTCCTAGCCGTTGGCGCACCGGACACTGTCCGGTGCACACCGGACAGTCCAGTGCCCCTCCCGACCGTTGGCTCTTGCCACGCGTCGCGCATGGATTCCGCTGCCGACCGTTGGCCCGGCCGACTGTTGGCTCACCGAACAGTCCGGTGCACCACCGGATAGTCCGGTGAATTTTAGCCGTACGCCGCCGATGAAGTCCCGAGACCAGCTAGTTCGCCAGAGCCAGCCTGGCGCACCGGACATTGTCCGGTGCACCACCGGACAGTCCGGTGCACCCAGACTGAGCAGACTTTGGCTAAACAAAGCCATCTCTTTTCCAGTTTGATTTCTCCTGTTTCTAGCACTTAGACACAATACATTAGTCCAGAAAACAATGTACTACGTCTAGAAACATACCTTTTGACTTGATTTGCACTTTGTCCACCACTTTGCATAGATTAACACTTAAGCACTTGTGTTGGCACTCAATCACCAAAATACTTAGAAATGGTCCAAGGGCACATTTCCCTTTCACCTTCGCGTTGGACGAGGGCGCGGGATGGTGCGACCTCGTCGTAGGCCTTCGTCCTGCAACGTGTTGGATGAAGGGTGGAGACCGCCAGTCATTTTTCCTCCGTTGGTGCAGCGAGATTGATGAAGGCACCGAGCGAAGGGTAGCATCTTCGCCTTTGCCCCAACAACGACTCCCCTTTCCCCAGCAGTCGAGCTTCCGAGCCAAGGAGAGGCTTGAGCTTGTGCATGGGGACTTGTGTGGCCCGGTGACACCAGCCACACCAGGAGGACGACGCTACTTCTTGCTGCTCGTCGACGATCTCTCCCACTACATGTGGGTGATGACCCTTGGTAGCAAGGGATAGGCTGTGAACTCCATCAGGCGTGTGCAGGTTGTTGCGGAGGCGGAGTGCGGACGCAAGATGCGCGTGCTGCGCACCGATAACAACGACGAATTCACGGCGGCTGAGTTCGCGTCGTACTACGCGGATGAGGGCATTCAGCGCCACTACTCCATGTCGTACAACCCGCAGCAGAACAACGTCGTCGAGCGGCGCAACCAGATGGTTGTGGGGATGGCTCGGGCTCTCCTCAAATAGAGGGGAATGTCGGCTGTCTTCTGGGGAGAGGCGGTGGTGACAACGGTCTACATCCTCAACCACTCGCCCACCAAGGCACTCAACAGGATTACACCGTACGAGGCTTGGCATGGGCGCAAGCCGACGGTCTCTCACCTACGGGTCTTCGGCTGCCTCGCGTTCACCAAGGAGCTTGGCCACGTCGGCAAGCTCGACGACAAGAGCACCCCAGGGGTGTTCATTATCTACACGGAGGGCTCGAAGGCCTACCGCATCCTTGACCCAGGAACACTACGTGCGCGCACGGCGCGTGACGTAGTGTTCGACGAAGGGCGAGGATGGGCCTGGGACAAGGCGGTGGACGACAGCACGACTCCGGCGTACGACGACTTCACCATCGAGTACGTCCACTTTGAGGGAGCCGGGGGAGTAGGCGACTCTTCTTTGAGTAGGCCTACTCCAGCCCCCAAGTCTGTTAGAAATATGCCCTAGAGATAATCATAGAGATGAGCATATTTCTTTGTATCCATGATATATATATTGCTTAATTGAATATCCATGGAAGGCACCTTGTATTGATTAGCAATTATGTGAATTGTTTGTGAGATTCTTTACTTATATGGTTATTCTAAATGATGTCCCTAATCAGAGTCGATGACTAGCACATGTATTAGTTGATGACTACATTTCACAAGTCATGAACATGGAGATGTTAAACTAATAATGTGGGCGCATGTATGACATGAGGCTGGACCGACCCAACGTGAGATATTGTAATATAGTTCTCTTTTTGCAACATGAATACTGTATCCTTAGACCTGAGATTGTCGCATGTTCTCAAGATGTGAATTGACTTACTTAGGGACTATCAAACGCTATTCCGTAACTGGGTAGTTATAAAGGTAGTTTTGGGTTTGTCAGGAAGCATGCTGTGAGGCATGGTCAGTCAAGATGGAATTTGTCCCTCTCTTTGTGAGAGAGATATCTCTGGGCCCCTCGAGTGATTGGATCAAGAAATGCATGGCCGTGCTAGGGTTAAGAGTTAACCATTGAAAGGATTCCAATTCACAGTATCGAGAAAGAGAGGTCAGCTTAGAGCCAGACCAAATATCGTGAGACAAAGGGAACAACATGTACGTAATGTTGCAATGGTTCGTCCGATATGATCTTTACGTGTGCATAGGAGTTGACATGTCTTGCTAGAGGCCGCTGTCAATTATTGGGCCAAGTAAGAGTACTCGGGCTATGTCTATTTGTCGGGGACCATAATTAGGGGTACCCTCAAGGCTCCTAATTCTCAGCTGGTAACCCCCATCAGCATAAAGCTGCAAAGGCCTGATGGGTGCGATTAAGTCAGGGATCAGTCCATTCGAGGGACTCGATCACGCCTCGCCCGAGCCCAGCCTCGGACAAGGGCAGCCGACCCCAAAGGATTTCCATCTCGCCCGAGGCCCCCCTCCAGCGGTGAATATATTTCCAGCTCGCCCGAGGCCCTGTCTTCGCCAAGAAGCAACCCTGACCAAATCGCCGCACCAACCGACCAAATCGCAGGAGAATTTAATGCAAAGGTGGCCAGACACCTTTACCCTGACGCGCGCCCCCCAGCCGGCAGAGCCAAAGTGACCGCCGTCACTTCGCCGCTCCACTGACCGGCCTGACAGAAGGACAGCGCCGCCTGCGCCACTCTGACTGCGGTGCCACTTGACGGAGTGAGGCTGACAGGCAGTCAGGCCCGGCCGAAGGCACCATAGGAAGCTCCGCTTCACCCGACCCAGGGCTCGGACTCGGGCTAAGTCCCGAAAGACGGCGAACTCCGCTCCGCCCGACCCAGGGCTCGGACTCGGGCTAAGTCCCGAAAGACGACGAACTCCGCTCTGCCCGACCCAGGGCTCGGACTCGGGCCAAGTCCCGGATTACGGCGAACTCCGCTCCGCCCGACCCAGGGCTCGGACTCGGGCTAAGACCCGGAAGACGGCGAACTCCGCTCCGCCCGACCCAGGGCTCGGACTTGGGCTAAGTCCCGGAAGACGGCGAACTTCACTCCGCCCGACCCAGGGCTCGGACTCGGGCTAAGTCCCGGAAGACGACGAACTCCGCTCCGCCCGACCCAGGGCTCGGACTTGGGCTCAGCCCCAGAAGATGACAAACTCCGCTCCGCCCGACCCTAGGGCTCGGACTCCGCCCTGGCCTCAGCCGACGGCCTCCGCCTCGCCCGACCCAGGGGCTCGGACTCGACCTCGGCCACGGAAGACAGACTCGACCTCGGCTTCGGAGGAGCTTCCACATCACCCAACCTAGGGCGCAGACCAGCCACGTCGACAGGAGGCGCCATCATCACCCTACCCCGAGCTGACTCGGGCCGCAGGGAACAAGACCGGCGTCCCATCTGGCTCGCTCCGCCAGATGGGCAATGATGGCGCCCCGCATACTCTGTGACGACGGCGGCTCTCAGCCCCCTTACGGAAGTAAGAGGACGTCAGCAAGGACTCGACAGCCCCGACAGCTGTCCCCCCGCCAGGCTCCAGCACTCCTCCGACGGCCACGACATCACACCAGCTGGGTGCCAAAATCTCTCCGGCTGCCACGACGGCATGTACTTAGGGCGCTAGCTCTCCTCCGCTAAACACGTAGCACTCTGCTACACCCCCCATTGTACACCTGGATCCTCTCCTTACGCCTATAAAAGGAAGGACCAGGGCCCTCTTAGAGACGGTTGGCCGCGCGGGGACGAGGACGAGACAGGCGCTCGCTTGAAGCCGCTCGCTCCCTCTCCCGCGTGGACGCTTGTAACCCCCTAATGCAAGCGCACCCGACCTGGGCGCGGGACGAACACGAAGGCCGCGGGATTTCCACCTCTCTCACGCCGGTCTCCGGTCGCCTCGCTTCCCCCCTTCGCGCTCGCCCTCGCGCTTGACCCATCTGGGCTGGGGCACGTGGCGACATTCACTCGTCGGCTTAGGGACCCCCCGGTCTTGAAACGCCGACAGTTGGCACGCCAGGTAGGGGCCTGCTGCGTGTTGACGAACAGCTTCCCGTCAAGCTCCAGATGGGCAGTCTCCAGCAACCTCTACAATGCGGGACGGTGCTCCGTTTCGGGAGTCTCGAATTCATGTCCCTCGACGGCAGCTACGACATGATACTCATTCCACCGCTGGGCGGCAGCGGCAACGGCGGCCGACAACCCGCCCGCCGGCGGCAGAATCGACGACGTCTTCCCCGCGTGGTGGAAGAACAACCTTCGAGCTCATCCCACCCTCTTCCCCGCCGACGGAGGGGAAGGCGGGGCAACCAAGGCCAAGCGGGAGGCAGCGCCTCGTCGGCTGTCGAGCGAGTCGACAGCGTCGGCACCCCAACGGGGGGCGCGTCAGGCATCGACCTCGCGCTTGAGACGAAGGCGAGCGCCGTCTCCCCGCAACACGCCAATCCCGAGCAAGCGGACGACGCCAGCACGCTCGCGGAAGGCTTGCTGGACGTCACCCTCGTACCTGAGACGATGATGCAGTCAGTCCCCGACGTGACTTTATCGCCGCTCGTCGACCAAGAGGTACCGATCGATTCCCATCCCACGTCATTTGGATTCAGCCTCAACCCGCCTAGCGACTTCGCTTTGGCGGGCGCTCTTGTAGAGGCGAGCCCAAACCCTCTGGGGTTTCGTATGCGGTCACCTTGGGACCTGCTGACGGACGTCTCGACCTACGGGCCCTCTGGGTCCGAGGAAGATGACGAGCCAGCTTCTGTTGGGATTTCTCTGGACTTGGCAGCCCCAGTGCCATGCGGGACTTCGTGACCGCATGCGACTACTGCCTCTCCGACTGTTCCGACGGTAGCCGTAGCCTCGGCGACGAGGACTGCGGCCCAAGTCGCGAATGCTTCCACGTCGATCTAGGGGGTCCCTCCGAAGGCAACCATCTCGGCATGCCGGAGGACGGTGATCTCCCTAGGCTAGTGCCTCGCGTTGACATCCCACGGGAGCTAGTTGTGGTCCTCGTTCAGGCGGGGGGCCATGACCCACAGCTCGAGCAAATTCGCGGGGTGCAGGCCAGGCTCGACGAGGGAGCAGGAGCGCTTGAGTCGATCCGTCGGGACGTCGGGCAGGCATGGGCGGGCCAACCTCCGGTCGGAGAAATACGTCATCTACCCTAGGGCTTCCAGCACCGCATCGCCGACGACGTCAGGGTCGGGCCACCACCCGCATCTTGTGGGGTCGGCCAGAACCTGGCTGCAGCAACAATGCTCCTCCGCGCGATGCCAGAGCCATCAACTACCGAGGGGCGGCGAATCCAGGGAGAGCTCAAGAATCTCCTGGAAGGCGCCGCGGTCCGACGGGCCGAGAGCTCCGCCTCCCGAAGGCAGGGGTACCCCTCGGAACCTCATGCCGCGACTTCCCGATTCATGCGGGAAGCCTCGGTCTACACCGGGTGCACGCGCAACACAGCGCCTGTGGCCCCAGGTCGCCTCGGCAACGAGCACCATCACCGCGACCGTCGGGCCCACCTCGACGAGAGGGTGCGTCGAGGCTACCACCCCAGGCGTGGGGGACGCTACGACAGCGGGGAGGATCGGAGTCCCTCGCCCGAACCACCCGGTCCGCAGGCCTTCATCCGGGCCATACGACGGGCGCCATTCCCGACCCGGTTCCGACCCCCGACTACTATCACAAAGTACTCGGGGGAGACGAGACCGGAACTGTGGCTCGCGGACTACCGTCTGGCCTGCCAACTGGGTGGAACAGACGATGACAACCTCATCATCCGCAACCTCCCCCTGTTCCTCTCCGACACCGCTCGCGCCTGGTTGGAGCACCTGCCTCCGGGGCAGATCTCCAACTGGGACGACCTAGTCCAAGCTTTCGCCGGCAATTTCCAGGGCACGTACGTGCGCCCTGGGAATTCCTGGGACCTCCGAAGCTGCCGACAGCAGCCGGGAGAGTCTCTCCGGGACTACATCCGGCGATTCTCGAAGCAGCGCACCGAGCTGCCCAACATCACCGACTCGGATGTCATCGGCGCGTTCCTCGCTGGCACCACCTGCCGCGACCTGGTGAGTGAAAGTCGCCTAGAGGGGGGGGTGAATAGGGCGAAACTGAAATTTACAAATATAAACACAACTACAAGCCGGGTTAACGTTAGAAATATAAACGAGTCCGCGAGAGAGGGCGCAAAACAAATCACAAGCGAATAAGTAAGTGAGACACGCGGATTTGTTTTACCGAGGTTCGGTTCTCGCAAACCTACTCCCCGTTGAGGAGGCCACAAAGGCCGGGTCTCTTTCAACCCTTCCCTCTCTCAAACGGTCCCTCGGACCGAGTGAGCTTTCTCTTCTTAATCACTTGGAACACAAAGTTCCCACAAGGACCACCACAAGTTTGGTGTCTCTTGCCTCAATTACAAGTGAATTTGATCGCAATGAAAGAATCAAGAAAGCACGATTTGAAAAAGCCAAGCGACAAGAGCGACAAATAACACACGGATCACTTTCTCTCTCAAGCCACTAATCACTAATGATCTCTTTTCTCAATTGTGAAACTTGGAGAGATTGAGGTTTTGAATGTGTCTTGGAATGGATTGCTAGCTCTTGTATTGAATGTTGAAGGTTGGAATGCTTGGATGGATTGAATGGAGGTGGTTGGGGTTGTATTTATAGCCACCAACCATTTCCTAGCCGTTGGGCCATTCTGCTGAGCGCGGACGGTCCGCCCTCCTGGTGCGGACGGTCCGCCCCTGTAGATCAACGGCTGAAAATGCAACGGTCAGCAGTAACGGCTATATCAACGGCTATATTGCATTTAATGCGTCGTCAGATGTCAGACAGAGCCAGTCGCGGACGGTCCGCCCACCTGGTCCGGACGGTCCGCGAGGCCGCTATAATTCATTTCTCCGAACCCGTTACCTTCGGGTTTTTCGGTTTCTCACCTACCGGACGGTCCGCGCTAGAGGCCGGACGGTCCGCGCAAGGGCTCGGACGGTCTTTGCTTTTCCTCCGGACAGTCCATAGCACAGACTTGGATTTTTGCATTGGTTCTGGCCGAGTGACATCCTCGTGTCGCGGACGGTCCGCCGCAAGGGCCCGGACGGTCCGCGCTTGGCCTGTTTTTCCAAAAAGCTTCTCCTGTCCGGAATAATCTACGGTATTCCGGACAGTCGAATTAGTATAGTTGTAGATGAACCTTTGGCACCTGTAGAACATGTAATCTAGAGCAAACTAGTTAGTCCAATTTATTTGTGTTGGGCGATTCAACCACCAAAACTATTTAGGAACTAGGTGTAAGCCTAATTCCCTTTCAATCTCCCCCTTTTTGGTGATTGATGCCAACACAAACCAAAGCAAATATAAAGGTGCATAATTGAACTAGTTTGTATAATGTAGGTGTAAAGGTTGCTTGGAATTTAGCTAATATAAACACTTACAAGATATGCATGGATTGTTTCTTCATTTTTAATATTTTGGACCACGCTTGCACCATATGTTTTGTTTTTGCAAATTCTTTTTGTAAATCCATTTCAAAGATCTTTTGCAAATAGTCAAAGGTATATGAATAAGAGTTTGCAAAGCATTTTCAAGATTTGAAATTGTCTCCCCCTATTTCAAATGCTTTTCCTTTGACTAAACAAAACTCCCCCTAAAAGAGATCCACCTCTTAGTGTTCAAGAGGGTTTTTGATATACCATTTTTGAAATACTACTTTCTCCCCCTTTTGAACACAATATCAATTGAAAAATATTCAACACTTAAGTTTTTGAAATTGGTGGTGGTGCGGTCCTTTTGCTTTGGGCTCTTACTTTCTCCCCCTTTGGCATGAATCGCCAAAAACGGAAGCATTAGAGCCCTCGAAGTGTTTCCTTCCCCTTGGGTCATAAATAAATGAGTTAAGATTATACCAAAGACGAAGTCCTTTTGCTTGGTGCTCATGATTTCTTCCCCTAGAATGGAGAGTTGCTTGGAGCGACGGCGAAGGATGAGTTACATAGTGGAAGCCTTTGTCTTCGCCGAAGACTCCGATTCCCTTTCAATACACCTCCCGTGTCGAGGTCGAGATGCCCATTAGTTCCCATGGGTGTCTTGATGGGTTTGGCATCCTTCATCCCAAACTTAGCAAGAATGTCTTGAGTGTACTTCGTTTGGCTAATGAAGGTGCCCTCTTGGAGTTGCTTGACTTGGAATCCTAGAAAATACTTCAACTCCCCCATCATCGACATCTCGAATTTCTGTGTCATGATCCTACTAAACTCTTCACATGTAGACTCGTTAGTAGACCCAAATATAATGTCATCAACATAAATTTGGCATACAAACAAGTCTTTTTCAAGAGTTTTAGTGAATAAAGTAGGATCGGCCTTGCCGACTTTGAAGCCATTTGCAATAAGGAAATCTCTTAGGCATTCATACCATGCTCTTGGGGCTTGCTTGAGCCCATAAAGCGCCTTAGAGAGCCTATAGACATGGTTAGGGTACTCACTGTCTTCAAAGCCGGGAGGTTGCTCAACATAGACCTCTTCCTTGATTGGTCCGTTGAGGAAGGCACTTTTCACGTCCATTTGATAAAGCTTAAAGCCATGGTAAGTAGCATAGGCTAATAATATGCGAATTGACTCAAGCCTAGCTACGGGTGCATAGGTTTCACCGAAATCCAAACCTTCGACTTGGGAGTATCCTTTGGCCACAAGTCGAGCTTTGTTCCTTGTCACCACACCATGCTCATCTTGCTTGTTGCGGAAGACCCATTTGGTTCCTACAACATTTTGGTTAGGACGTGGAACTAAATGCCATACCTCATTTCTAGTGAAGTTGTTGAGCTCCTCTTGCATTGCCACCACCCAATCCGAATCTTGAAGTGCTTCCTCTACCCTGTGTGGCTCAATAGAGGAAACAAAAGAGTAATGTTCACAAAAATGAGCAACACGAGATCTAGTGGTTACCCCCTTATGAATATCGCCAAGGATGGTGTCGACTGGGTGATCTCGTTGGATTGCTTGGTGGACTCTTGGGTGTGGTGGCCTTTGCTCTTCTTCCTCCTTGTCTTCCTCATTTGCATCTCCCCCTTGATCAATGCCATCATCTTGAGGTGGCTCATTTGCTTGATCTTCTACTTCATCAACTCGAGCTTCATCCTCATTTTGAGTTGGTGGAGATGCTTGCATTGAGGAGGATGGTTGATCTTGTGCATTTGGAGGCTTTTCGGATTCCTTAGGACACACATCCCCAATGGACATGTTCCTTAGCGCGATGCATGGAGCCTCTTCTTCACCTATCTCATCAAGATCAACTTGCTCTACTTGAGAGCCGTTAGTTTCATCAAACACAACGTCACAAGAGACTTCAACTAGTCCAGTGGACTTGTTAAAGACCCTATATGCCCTTGTGTTTGAATCATAGCCAAGTAAAAAGCCTTCTACAGTTTTAGGAGCAAATTTAGATTTTCTACCTCTTTTAATAAGAATGAAGCATTTGCTACCAAAAACTCTAAAATACGAAATGTTGGGCTTTTTACCGGTTAGGAGTTCATATGATGTCTTCTTGAGGATTCGGTGAAGATATAACCGGTTGATGGCGTAGCAGGCGGTGTTGACCGCTTCGGCCCAAAACCGGTCCGGTGTCTTGTACTCATCAAGCATGGTTCTTGCCATGTCCAATAGAGTTCGATTCTTCCTCTCCACTACACCGTTTTGTTGTGGCGTGTAGGGAGAAGAGAACTCATGCTTGATGCCCTCCTCCTCAAGGAAGCTTTCAATTTGAGAGTTCTTGAACTCCGTCCCATTGTCGCTTCTTATTTTCTTGATCCTTAAGCCGAACTCATTTTGAGCTCGTCTCAAGAATCCCCTTAAGGTTTCTTGGGTTTGAGATTTTTCCTGTAAAAAGAATACCCAAGTGAAGCGAGAATAATCATCCACAATAACTAGACAGTACTTACTCCCGCCGATGCTTATGTAAGCGATCGGGCCGAATAGATCCATGTGTAGGAGCTCCAGTGGCCTGTCAGTCGTCATTATGTTCTTGTGTGGATGATGAGTGCCAACTTGCTTCCCTGCTTGGCATGCGCTACAAATCCTGTCTTTCTCAAAATGAACATTGGTTAGTCCTAAAATGTGCTCTCCCTTTAGAAGCTTATGAAGATTCTTCATCCCAACATGGGCTAGTCGGCGGTGCCAGAGCCAACCCATGTTAGTCTTAGCAATTAAACATGTGTCGAGCTCAGCTCTATCAAAATCTACTAAGTATAGCTGACCCTCTAACACACCCTTAAATGCTATTGAATCATCACTTCTTCTAAAGACAGTGACACCTATATCAGTAAAAAGACAGTTGTAGCCCATTTGACATAATTGGGAAACAGAAAGCAGGTTGTAATCTAATGAATCAACAAGAAAAACATTGGAAATGGAATGGTCAGGTGAAATAGCAATTTTACCCAAACCTTTGACCAACCCTTGATTTCCATCCCCAAATGTGATAGCTCGTTGGGGATCTTTGTTTTTCTCATATGAGGAGAACATCCTTTTCTCCCCGGTCATGTGGTTTGTGCACCCGCTGTCGAGTATCCAACTTGAGCCCCCGGATGCATAAACCTACAAAACAAATTTAGTTCTTGACTTTAGGTACCCAAACTGTTTTGGGTCCTTTGGCATTAGATACAAGAACTTTGGGTACCCAAACACAAGTCTTGGAGCCCTTGTGTTTGCCCCCAACAAATTTGGCAACTACTTTGCCGGATTTGCTAGTAAGCACATAAGATGCATCAAAAGTTTTAAATGAAATGGCATGATCATTTGATGCATTAGGAGTTTTCTTTCTAGGCAGTTTGGCACGGGTTGGTTGCCTAGAGCTAGATGTCTCACCCTTATACATAAAAGCATGGTTAGGGCCAGAGTGAGACTTCCTAGAGTGAATTCTCCTGATTTTGCTCTCGGGATAACCGGCAGGGTACAAAATGTAACCCTCGTTATCCTGAGGCATGGGAGCCTTGCCCTTAACAAAGTTAGACAAATTTTTAGGTGGGGCATTAAGTTTGACATTGTCTCCCCTTTGGAAGCCAATGCCATCCTTGATGCCAGGGCGTCTCCCATTATAGAGCATGCTTCTAGCCAATTTAAATTTTTCATTTTCTAAGTCATGCTCTCTAATCTTAGCATTTAGTTGAGCTATGTGATCATTTTGTTTTTTAATTAAGGCTAGGTGATCATGGATAGCATCAACATTAATATCTCTACATCTAATACAAATGGAAATATGCTCAACATTAGATGTAGAGGGTTTGCAAGATTTTAGTTCAACAACCTTAGCATGCAACATATCATTTTTAGTTCTAAGGTCGGAAATAGTAGCATTGCAAATATCAAAATCCTTAGCCTTAGCAATTAGTTTCTCATTCTCATTTTTAAGGCTAGCAATGGAAACATTTAACTCATCAATCCTAGCAAGCAAATCAACATTATCATTTCTAGGATCAATGCAAACATGAGAATCTACCTTAGCAATTAATTTATCATTTTCATTTCTAAGGTTGGCAATAGTGTCATGGCACATGCTTAGCTCACTAGATAATTTGTTACATTTTTCTACTTCTAGAGCATAGGCATTTTTAACCTTAACATGTTTCTTATTTTCCTTGATTAGGAAGTCCTCTTGGGAGTCCAAGAGATCATCCTTTTCATGGATGGCACTAATTAGTTCATTTAATTTTTCCTTTTGTTCCATGTTAAGGTTAGCAAAAAGAATGCGCAAGTTATCCTCCTCATTTTTAACGTCATCCTCATCACTAGATGTTTCATATTTAGTGGAGGACCTTGATTTTACCTTCTTTTTGCCGTCCTTGGCCATGAGACACTTGTGGCCGACGTTGGGGAAGAGAAGGCCTTTGGTGACGGCGATGTTGGCGGCGTCCTCGTCGGAGGAGGAGTCGCTTGAGCTTTTGTCGGAGTCCCATTCCCGACAAACATGGGCATCGCCGCCCTTCTTCTTGTAATACTTCTTCTTCTCCTTTCTTCTTCCCTTCTTGTCGTCGCCCCTGTCACTGTCACTAGACATAGGACATTTTGCAATAAAGTGACCGGGCTTACCACACTTGTAGCAAACCTTCTTGGAACGGGGTTTGTAGTCCTTCCCCTTCCGTTGCTTGAGAATTTGCCGAAAGCTTTTGATGATTAGGGCCATCTCCTCGTTGTCGAGCTTGGAGGCGTCAATTGGTTGTCTATTTGGTGTAGACTCCTCCTTCTTCTCCTCCGTTGCCTTGAAGGCCACCGGTTGCGCCTCGGAGGTGGAAGGCTCGTCAAGCTCGTTGATCTTCTTGGAGCCCTTAATCATGCATTCAAAACTTACAAAATTCCCGATAACTTCCTCGGGGGTCATTAGTGGATATCTAGGATTCCCACGAATTAATTGTACTTGAGTGGGGTTAAGGAAAATAAGAGCTCTTAGAATAACCTTAACCACTTCGTGGTCATCCCATTTTGTGCTCCCGAGGTTGCGCACTTGGTTCACCAAGGTCTTGAGCCGGTTGTACATGTCTTGTGGCTCCTCCCCTTGGCGAAGGCGGAAGCGACCGAGCTCCCCCTCGATCGTTTCCCGCTTGGTGATCTTGGTGAGTTCATCACCCTCGTGCGCCGTCTTGAGTAGGTCCCAAATCTCCTTGGCGTTCTTCAATCCTTGTACTTTGTTGTATTCCTCCTTGCTTAGGGAGGCAAGGAGGATGGTTGCGGCTTGGGAGTTGAAGTGCTCGATTTGGGCCACTTCGTCCGTGTCATAGTCCTCATCCCCTATTGATGGTACCTGTACACCATACTCAACAACATCCCATATTCTTTTGTGGAGAGAGGTTAGATGAAATCGCATCAAATTACTCCACATAGCATAATCTTCACCATTAAAAGTTGGTGGTTTGCCTAATGGGACAGAAAGTAAAGGTGTATGTTTAGGAATGCGAGGGTAGCGTAGGGGGATCTTACTATACTTCTTGCGCTCTTGGCGCTTGGAAGTGACGGAGGGCGCATCGGAGTCGGAGGTCGATGTTGATGAAGTGTCGGTCTCGTAGTAGACCACCTTCCTCATCCTCTTGTGCTTGTCGCCTTTCCGATGCGGCTTGTGGGAAGAAGATTTTTCCTTCTTCTCTTTGTGGTGAGAGGAAGATTTCTTCTCCTTCCCTTTGTTGGAGGAGCTCTTCTTCTTCTCCCTCCTTTTGGTGCGGGACTCTTCCGATGAAGTGCTCCCGTAGCTTGTAGTGGGCTTTTCGCCGGTCTCCATCTCCTTCTTGGCGTGATCTCCCGACATCACTTCGAGCGGTTAGGCTCTAATGAAGCACCGGCCTCTGATACCAATTGAAAGTCGCCTAGAGGGGGGGGTGAATAGGGCGAAACTGAAATTTACAAATATAAACACAACTACAAGCCGGGTTAACGTTAGAAATATAAACGAGTCCGCGAGAGAGGGCGCAAAACAAATCACAAGCGAATAAGTAAGTGAGACACGCGGATTTGTTTTACCGAGGTTCGGTTCTCGCAAACCTACTCCCCGTTGAGGAGGCCACAAAGGCCGGGTCTCTTTCAACCCTTCCCTCTCTCAAACGGTCCCTCGGACCGAGTGAGCTTTCTCTTCTTAATCACTTGGAACACAAAGTTCCCACAAGGACCACCACAAGTTTGGTGTCTCTTGCCTCAATTACAAGTGAATTTGATCGCAATGAAAGAATCAAGAAAGCACGATTTGAAAAAGCCAAGCGACAAGAGCGACAAATAACACACGGATCACTTTCTCTCTCAAGCCACTAATCACTAATGATCTCTTTTCTCAATTGTGAAACTTGGAGAGATTGAGGTTTTGAATGTGTCTTGGAATGGATTGCTAGCTCTTGTATTGAATGTTGAAGGTTGGAATGCTTGGATGGATTGAATGGAGGTGGTTGGGGTTGTATTTATAGCCACCAACCATTTCCTAGCCGTTGGGCCATTCTGCTGAGCGCGGACGGTCCGCCCTCCTGGTGCGGACGGTCCGCCCCTGTAGATCAACGGCTGAAAATGCAACGGTCAGCAGTAACGGCTATATCAACGGCTATATTGCATTTAATGCGTCGTCAGATGTCAGACAGAGCCAGTCGCGGACGGTCCGCCCACCTGGTCCGGACGGTCCGCGAGGCCGCTATAATTCATTTCTCCGAACCCGTTACCTTCGGGTTTTTCGGTTTCTCACCTACCGGACGGTCCGCGCTAGAGGCCGGACGGTCCGCGCAAGGGCTCGGACGGTCTTTGCTTTTCCTCCGGACAGTCCATAGCACAGACTTGGATTTTTGCATTGGTTCTGGCCGAGTGACATCCTCGTGTCGCGGACGGTCCGCCGCAAGGGCCCGGACGGTCCGCGCTTGGCCTGTTTTTCCAAAAAGCTTCTCCTGTCCGGAATAATCTACGGTATTCCGGACAGTCGAATTAGTATAGTTGTAGATGAACCTTTGGCACCTGTAGAACATGTAATCTAGAGCAAACTAGTTAGTCCAATTTATTTGTGTTGGGCGATTCAACCACCAAAACTATTTAGGAACTAGGTGTAAGCCTAATTCCCTTTCAGTGAGCAAGCTGGGTCGCAAGACCCCCACCAGG
This sequence comes from Zea mays, assembly GCF_902167145.1. Lineage (NCBI taxonomy): Eukaryota > Viridiplantae > Streptophyta > Magnoliopsida > Poales > Poaceae > Zea > Zea mays. Next base: position 39,904 of record NW_023366809.1, on the reverse strand, counting down.
GCGAGCGAGCTGATGGACGTCGCCACCAAGTTCGCCTCCAGCCAGGAGGCGGTCGAGGCTATCTTCCGAAAGGACAAGCAGCCCCAGGGCTGCCCATCGGAGGATGCCCCCGAGGCGTCAACTCAACGTGGCGCCAAGAAGAAGGGCAAGAAGAAGTCGCAAGCAAAACGCGACGCCGCCGACGCGGACCTTGTCGCCGCCGCCGAGTACAAAAACCCTCGGAAGCCCCCCGGAGGTGCCAACCTCTTCGACAAGATGCTCAAGGAGCCATGCCCCTATCACCAGGGGCCCGTCAAGCACACCCTTGAGGAGTGCGTCATGCTTCGGCGCCACTTCCACAGGGTCGGGCCACCTGCGGAGGGTGGCAGGGCCCGCGATGACGACAAGAAGGAAGATCACCAGGCAGGAGAGTTCCCCGAGGTCCGCGACTGCTTCATGATCTACAGTGGGCGAGCGGCGAATGCCTCGGCTCGGCACCGCAAAAGCAAGAGCGCCGGGAGGTCTGCTCGGTGAAGGTGGCGGCGCCGGTCTATCTAGACTGGTCCGACAAGCCCATCACCTTCGACCGAGCCAATCACCCCGACCATGTGCCGAGCCTGGGGAAATACCCGCTCGTCGTCGACCCCGTCATCGGCGACGTCAGGCTCACCAAGGTCCTCATGGACGGAGGCAGCAGCCTCAACATCATCTACGCCGAGACCCTCGGGCTCCTGCGTGTCGATCTATCCTCCGTCCGGGCAGGCGTTGCGCCCTTCCATGGGATCATTCCCGGGAAGCGCGTTCAGCCCCTCGGACAACTCGACCTTCCCGTCTGCTTCGGAACACCCTCCAACTTCCGAAGGGAGACCCTGACGTTCGAGGTGGTCGGGTTCCGAGGAACCTACCACGCGGTACTGGGAAGACCATGCTATGCAAAGTTCATGGCCGTCCCCAACTACACCTACTTGAAGCTCAAGATGCCGGGCCCCAACGGGGTCATCACCGTCGGCCCTACGTACAAACATGCGTTCGAATGCGACGTGGAGTGCGTGGAGTACGCCGAGGTCCTCGCCGAGTCCGAGGCCCTCATCGCCGACCTGGAGAGCCTCTCTAAGGAGGTGCCAGACGTGAAACGTCACGCCGGCAACTTCGAGCCAGCGGAGACGGTTAAGGCCGTCCCCCTCGACCCCAGCGGCGACGCCTCCAAGCAGATCCGGATTGGCTCCGGGCTCGATCCCAAATAGGAAGCAGTGCTCGTCGACTTTCTCCGCGCGAACGCCGACGTCTTCGCGTGGAGTCCCTCGGACATGCCCGGCATACCGAGGGATGTCGCCGAGCACTCGCTGGACATCCGAGCCGGAGCCCGACCCGTCAAGCAGCCTCTGCGCCGATTCGACGAGGAGAAGCGCAGAGCCATAGGCGAGGAGATCCACAAGCTAATGGCGGCAGGGTTCATCAAAGAGGTATTCCATCCCGAATGGCTTGCCAACCCTGTGCTTGTGAGAAAGAAAGGGGGGAAATGGCGGATGTGTGTAGACTACACTGGTCTAAACAAGGCATGTCCGAAGGTTCCCTACCCTCTGCCTCGCATCGATCAAATCGTGGATTCCACTACTGGGTGCGAAACCCTGTCTTTCCTCGATGCCTACTCAGGGTATCATCAAATCAGGATGAAAGAGTCCGACCAGCTCGCGACTTCTTTCATCACACCCTTCGGCATGTACTACTATGTCACCATGCCGTTCGGCTTGAGGAATGCGGGCGCGACGTACCAACGGTGCATGAACCATGTGTTCGGCGAACACATCGGCCGCACGGTCGAGGCCTACGTCGATGACATCGTAGTCAAGACGAGGAAAGCCTCCGACCTCCTTTCTGACCTTGAAGTGACATTCCGATGTCTCAAGGCGAAAGGCGTCAAACTCAATCCCGAGAAGTGTGTCTTCGGGGTGCCCCGAGGCATGCTCTTGGGGTTCATCGTCTCCGAGCGGGGCATCGAAGCCAACCCGGAGAAGATCGCAGCCATCACCAGCATGGGGCCCATCAAGGACTTGAAAGGCGTACAGAGGGTCATGGGATGTCTTGCGGCTCTGAGCCGCTTCATCTCACGCCTCGGCGAAAGAGGCCTGCCTCTGTACCGCCTCTTGAGGAAGGCCGAGTGCTTCACTTGGACCCCTGAGGCTGAGGAAGCCCTTGGGAACCTGAAGGCGCTCCTCACGAAGGCGCCTATCTTGGTGCCCCCAGCTGCCGGAGAAGCCCTCTTGGTCTACGTCGCCGCGACCACTCAGGTGGTTAGCGCCGCGATTGTGGTCGAGAGGCAAGAAGAGGGGCATGCATTGCCCGTACAGAGGCCAGTCTACTTCGTCAGCGAGGTACTGTCCGAAACCAAGATCCGCTACCCACAAGTTCAGAAGCTGCTGTACGCGGTGATCCTAACGCGGCGGAAGCTGCGACACTACTTCGAGTCTCATCCGGTAACTGTGGTGTCATCCTTCCCCCTGGGGGAGATCATCTAGTGCCGGGAGGCCTCGGGTAGGATTGCAAAGTGGGCGGTGGAAATCATGGGCGAGGCGATCTCGTTCGCCCCTCGGAAGGCCATCAAGTCCCAGGTTTTGGCGGACTTCGTGGCCGAATGGGTCGACACCCAGCTACCAACAGCTCCGATCCAGCCGGAGCTCTGGACCATGTTCTTCGACGGGTCGCTGATGAAGACAGGAGCCGGCGCAGGCCTACTCTTCATCTCGCCCCTTGGGAAGCACCTACGCTACGTGCTACGCCTCCATTTCCCGGCATCCAACAATGTGGCCGAGTATGAGGCTCTGGTCAACGGGTTGTGAATCGCCATCGAGCTAGGGGTCCGACGCCTCGACGCTCGCGGTGACTCGCAGCTCGTCATCGACCAAGTCATGAAGAACTCCCACTGTCGCGACCCGAAGATGGAGGCCTACTGCGATGAGGTTCGGCGCCTGGAAGACAAGTTCTACGGGCTCGAGCTCAACCACATCGCTCGGCGCTACAACGAGACTGCGGACGAGCTGGCTAAAATAGCCTCGGGGCGAACAATAGTTCCCCCGGACGTCTTCTCCCGGGATCTGCATCAACCCTCCGTCAAGATCGACGACATGCCCGAGCCCGAGGCACCCTCGGCCCAGCCCGAGGCACCCTCGGCACAGCCCGAGGCACCCTCGGCTCGGCCCGAGGCGCCCTCGGTTCAGCCTGAGGTACCCTCGGCCCCTGAGGGCGAGACGTTGCACGTCGAGGGGGAGCAAAGTGGGGTCACGCCTGATCAAAACTGGCAGACCCCGTACCTGCAATATCTCCACCGAGGAGAGCTACCCCTCGGCCGAGCCGAAGCTCGGCGGTTGGCGCGGCGCGCCAAGTCGTTCGTCTTGCTGGGAGATGGGAAGGAGCTCTACCACCGCAGCCCCTCAGGCATCCTCCAGCGATGCATCTTCACCACCGAAGGTCAGGAACTCCTTCGAGAGATACACTCGGGGGCTTACGGCCATCACGCAGCACCTCGAGCCCTCGTCAGGAATGCTTTCCGACAAGGCTTCTACTGGCCGACGGCGGTGGCCGACGCCACTAGAATTGTCCGCACCTGCGAAGGGTGTCAGTTCTACGCAAGGCAGACCCACCTGCCCGCTCAGGCCCTGCAGACGATACCCATCACCTTGCCTTTCGCTGTGTGGGGTCTGGACCTCGTCGGCCCCTTGCAGAAGGCGCCCGGGGGCTACACGCACCTGTTGGTCGCCATCGACAAATTCTCCAAGTGGATCGAGGTCCGACCCCTAAACAGCATCAGGTCCGAACAGGCGGTGGCGTTCTTCACCAACATCATCCATCGCTTCGGGGTCCCGAACTCCATCATCACCGACAACGGCACCCAGTTCACCGGCAGAAAGTTCCTGGACTTCTGCGAGGATCACCACATCCGGGTGGACTGGGCCGCCGTAGCTCACCCCATGTCAAATGGGCAAGTAGACCGTGCCAACGGCATGATTCTACAAGGGCTCAAGCCTCGGATCTACAACGACCTCAACAAGTTCGGCAAGCGATGGATGAAGGAACTCCCCTCGGTGGTCTGCAGTCTGAGGACAACGCCGAGCCGAGCCACGGGCTTCACGCCGTTCTTCCTAGTCTACGGGGCCGAGGCCGTCTTGCCCACAGACCTGGAATACGGCTCCCCGAGGACGAGGGCCTACACCGACCAAAGCAACCAAGCTAGTCGAGAAGCCTTGCTGGACCAGCTGGAAGAGGCTCGTGATAGGGCCTTACTGCACTCGGCGCGGTACCAGCAGTCCATGCGACGCTACCACGCCCGAGGGGTCCGGTCCCGAGACCTCCAGGTGGGCGACCTGGTGCTTCGGCTGCGACAAGACGCCCGAGGGCGGCACAAGCTCACGCCCCCCTAGGAGGGGTCGTTCGTCATCGCCAAAGTTCTGAATCCCGGAACATACAAGCTGGCCAACAGTCAAGGCGAAGTCTACAGCAACGCTTAGAACATCCAACAGCTACATCGCTTCTACCCTTAAGATGTTTTCAAATTGTTCATATACCTCGCTCCCACGCAAAGTTTAGTCATCAAGGAAGGGTCGGCCTCGCCTCGGCAAAGCCCGACCCTCCCTCGGGGGCTAAAAGGGGGGGAACCCCTGTGGGGGATAGATATCCCCCGGGTCCACTAAAGAGTAAAAGACCTCACGAAAGGCCCAAGGGCCCAATAAATCATAAGGTCATTCTTTCGTGGGTCTGGGGAGAGACAACTAGCAGAGCAGATCGACATGAGGCAAGATTGATGTAAACCTGGATGACCCACAACGTCGAGCGAATGACCACAACAGAGATCCGACTTTCCCGCGCTGGGGCCCCCATGCAACGGAGCCATGCGAGGATAAGTCGGTAGGATTACATGGAGATAAACTCAAGAAGTTCACTATCTTTTAGCTACTCGTTGTTATCATATCCACATGTATTGCCCCACGGTCGAGTATATAAGGCCTAGGGGGCACCCCTTCAGAACGATCGACCCTATTACTTAGCCACCCACGTCAACTCTCTGTATTCTCAATCCAGAGAGCTCTCTTGTAACCACATTCACCAAGCATACTCACCAGGACGTAGGGTGTTACGCATCTCTAAGCGGCCCGAACCTATAAACCTTGTCCACTGTTCCTCGTGCAATCGGCATGAACCATTTTGCTACAGTTGTCGACACCGTCCTACTCCTAAAAACACCTTGAGGGGCAACCCCGGGTGTGCGGTCGGACCCAAAACACCGACAGCTGGCGCGCCAGGTAGGGGGTGTGTCGACGATCCAAGCTAGCTCAATGGCCGTCACCTTCTACAGCCAGATCACCCTGCGTCCCGGATCCGTATTCTGCTTCGGAACAATCTCATCTGTAGCGGATGAAGAGGGAATTCTACACCGTATCGCGGATCCGCCGGAAAAGAAGTCTCCCCCAACGAACTCCGAAAATGTCGGGGAAGTGCAACCTCCAGCTCTCCAGAAAAAGATCATCTCCGGAAAGTCGGGGGCCGAGGGCTCGCTGACCCAGAGAACTCCACTGTCTACTTCTCCGACAAAAGAATGGACACAGATCGCGAGGAAGAAGGAAACCAGGGAGAAGCAAGTTGTTCTTTCCGTTCCTCCGGCCTCAAAGGAGAACGGAAAGAAGATCGCCACGACAGCGGCACCATTCTACCCCAACGTCCTCTTCATCGGGAGAGTGGAGTCGCCTACCGTCTTAGACGACGAGCCGACCGCACCCGGAGAAGAACCGCCTCAACGAGAATCCCGCCGACGGAGGAATCGGCGCAGGAACGTTCGACGACATCACGTGGCCGGGGAACGGGATCCGGAGCAGCCTATCTTGCGAGACGAGTTCTCGGAGATAGGAAAAACTCCGGAAGAACGCGTCTTCAGAGAACGAAGGAACTCCCGACGACGAGATCGCCGACGGGCTCAGGAACAAGCCGAGCAAGATGCAAGGCAACGCCGGGAGAATCCATTCTTCGGGCGCAACCTGAATCCCGACTTCGCCCGAGCTATGAACACGCCGAGCGAAGTCGGAGGGGTACTAGCTTGAATAGCTGATGGACGTCCTCGGACTCCTGACGCTGAGGGCTACCGACAACTGTTCACTCAGGCGGCCAACCATCTTCTACCACTTGCTCACCCGCCGAACGATCTACGACACGCCATCAACAGTCGCCGAGACGCACGAAGCTCCATCAATGCTTCGCGCGAACGGCGGCATGAGAACGAGATTCGCCGCCGGGAGGAGTACGACAAGGATCATGGCATCCCAGCTCAGAGCCAGGCCACCAGAACTGAGTCGGCAACGGCCTCAACTGGCGGTACCACCCGGGGACGGTCGAGGAACCACAACCACAACTCCCCTCCCCGGGACAGACATCGTCCCCGACGACAGGAGGACACGTGCGGAGTGTCCGCTCTTACTCCGCGCCTTAGGGCCATCCAATGACCTCCCAACTTCAAGGTATCCAATGTCGACAAATATGAACCTAAGCAGGATCCAGGGGGTTGGCTAGCCGTCTACACCACCGTTGCTCGAGCTGCCGGGGCATCCGAGGACGTGATGACCGCGTATTTACCCATCGTCCTTGGGCAAGACGCGCTGCAGTGGCTGCGACATCTACCCCGACACTGCATCGACGACTGGGGGGACTTCAGTCGATGCTTCACCGCCAACTTCCAGTCCCTCTCCGACAAGCCGGCGCAACCGTGGGACCTCAAATCCATCAAGCGCCGGGGGGATGAGACTCTCCGGTCATACCTCAAAAGGTTCCAGACCATGAGAAATCGTATCCCCGAGGTCACGGAGGCGGCCGTGATCGAGGACTTCTACAGAGGATCCAACAACTCGGCTTTCGTCCGAGCCATACTACAGAAGGCGCCGACTACCTCCGAGGAGCTGTTCCGAGAAGCCGACCTCTACATCACCACCGACGAGCGGGCCCAGGACCTCATCGGAGGAACGAAGCCCGCACCGGCAGCACCACGACGCGACGTGAACCAGCAACCCGACAAACGATGGGAGAAGAGGCCTCGCGAAGAAGTACACGCCGCCGGACCACCTGCCTCTCGCGCCCGAGGAGGACCTCGCGGAGGCGAACGCACGCTGGACGACATCCTCGACACCCAGTGCCCGTACCACAAAGACATGCGCCACACTCTTCGTAACTGTCGGGACTTCAAGCACTCCATCGGGCACGGCCGACCCTTCCAACCTCTACCTCCTCCTCCGCCGAGGGGAGGACCAGATGAACCACGACAACCCCATCAGCAAGAGGAGGGAGGAGGAGGAGCTTTCCCGCGCGTGGACAGAGAGGTCAACGTCATCTTCGGCGGACACGGAACGCAGGAGAACAAACGACAACAAAAGCTCAACGACCGCCAGATACTGGTGGCGACCACCGGTCCTCCCGCCCCATACCGGTGGTCGGAGCACCCGATCACTTTCGCTCGGGAGGATCAATGGCTCAACTTCGACCATCCAGGCAAATACCCGCTCCTCGTCGATCCGGTGATCCGAGAGAGCCGGGTGAAGAAGGTGCTGGTGGACGGGGGGGCAGCATCAACGTCACCTTCCCTCGGACACTCAAAGGCTTGGGAGTTCACCTCAAAGAGCTCCACGAGTCGGACACTCCCTTCTTCGGCATCGTGCCGACTGAAGGGGAATACCCGCTGGGCCACATCTACATGCCTGTCACCTTCGGAACTCTGGAGAACTACAGAACCGAGTTCCTGAGGTTTGAAGTGGCGAACTTCGACTGCGGGTACAACGCCATCATCGGAAGACCGGGATTGGCCAAATTCATGGCCATTCCGCATTACACATACATGATACTGAAGATGCCAGGACCGCAAGGAATCATAACTGTGCGCGCCGACTTCCAAGGCGCCGCAGAGTGTTTCCGAGTGGCCATCCAGGCAGCCCTCACCACCAAGCCGTCGACGGTTCCTTCTACACTGGCGAACTCTAAGCCTGAGGAGGACCTCGCAGTACCGGCAAACGAAGCTCAGGTCGCGACCTCTATGTGGCCGACTGAAGAAACCAAGAGAATCAACCTGGGGTTCGCTGATGAGCGCAAGACGGCTATCATCAGCTCCAGCTTGGATGACAAATAGGAAAGCGCGCTCGTCCAGTTTCTGCAAGATAACCGAGATGTATTCGCATGGAAACCTGCGGATATGCCGGGAGTCCCAAGAGAACTGGCCGAGCACAAACTGAAGGTCTATCCCCAGGTGAGGCCGATTCGGCAAAAGCTACGTCGTTTCACGCCCGACAAGAGAGAGGCCATTCGCGCCGAGTTAGCTCGCTTGGTCGCGGCTGGATTTATTAGAGAAGTATTACACCCCGAGTGGTTAGCCAACCCTGTTCTTGTACTCAAAAAGAATAAAGTGGATTGGCGCATGTGCGTTGACTATACTGATCTCAACAAACACTGTCCGAAGGATCCCTTCGGGCTCCCAAGGATAGATCAGGTGGTGGACTCCACCGCTGGATGTTCCGTGCTGTCTTTCTTAGATTGCTATTCCGGGTATCATCATATTAGTTTGGCGAAGGAAGACGAGGAAAAAACGGCGTTCATCACTCCGTTTGGTGCTTTCTGTTATACCTCCATGTCGTTCGGCCTCAAAAACGCTGGAGCGACTTATCAGAGAGCCATTCAAACATGCTTAGCCGATCACTGGGGCAAGCGTGTGGAGGCCTACGTAGATGATGTGGTAATCAAAACAGAGAATTCAGAAAACTTCATCGAAGACTTACAGCTGGTTTTCAACAGCCTGAGACGATATAGATGGAAGCTTAATCCCGAAAAATGTGTTTTCGGGGTACCAGCAGGAAAGTTGCTCAGGTTTATCGTCAGCCACCGAGGAATTGAGGCTAATCCAGAAAAGATTGAAGCTATCATGAAGATGGAAGCTCCTCGATCACAAAAGAAGGTTCAGCGACTTACTGGATGTATGGCAGCTCTGAGCAGATTTATATCCAGGCTGGGAGAAAAAGGTTTGCCATTTTACAAGCTACTCAAGAAGGTGGATAAGTTTCAATGGACTTCAGAAGCACAAGAAGCTCTAGATGCACTGAAAAAATTCTTGACAACACCACCAGTACTGAAACCACCCCGGCGAGCTACGTCAACTCAACCAGCTGAAGATTTGCTACTGTATATCTCTTGCACGACTCACGTGGTAAGCACCGTGTTGGTAGTCGAGCGAGTAGAAGAAGGACATGCTTATCCAGTACAACATCATGTTTACTTCATCAGTGAAGTTCTAGGCCCCTCAAAGAAAAAGTATCCTCAAGTTCAGAAGCTATTATACGCAGTACTTCTAACTGCCCGCAAGCTGCGTCACTACTTTGATGACCACAAAGTCATAGTAGTAACTGGTTTTCCAATAGGGGATATTCTTCACAACAAGGAAGCCATTGGCCGAATAGCCAAGTGGGCTTGCGAGCTGGGATCTCATGACATCGAGTTCCGACCTCGCACTGCCATCAAAACTCAAGCACTGGTTGATTTCGTATCAGAGTGGACTGAACAGCAAGTACCAGATAACCCAGAGACTGTAGAAGTATGGCGAATGTATTTTGATGGCTCGCTGAAGCTACAGGGAGCAGGAGCAGGGATTCTCTTCACCGCACCTGGAGGCGAACACCTCAAGTACGCCCTCCAGTTGCTATTTCCGGCCTCCAACAATGCAGCCGAGTATGAAGCTCTGATCCATGGATTGAACATCGCCATATCATTGGGCGTCAAGAGATTGATGGTATACGGAGACTCTCTGGTAGTCATCAGCCAGATAAACAAGGAGTGGGATTGTTCAAGCGATTCAATGGGAAAATATTGCGCTGCCGTCCGAAAGCTGGAAGATAAATTCGAGGGTCTGGAATTTCATCATGTAGAAAGAGATTGGAACACAGCAGCCGATGTACTGTCCAAGCTAGGGTCCAATCGAACTCAGGTCCCACCCGGAGTCTTTGTGCAAGAAATTCTACAGCCGAGTATCTCAATGGATCAAACAGAAGAGTGCAACATCATAGATCAACCCGAGTCAGACTCTGATGACTGGAGAAGGCCAATCATTAAGTATATAAAGAATGAAGAAGAACCAGACGGCAAGAACTCGGCCGAGCGCATTGCCAGACAGTCGGCTCACTATACACTCATTGGGGAGACATTATACAGAAGGGGTGCATCAGGCGTCCTCATGAAGTGCATTCTCCCGTCCACTGGGAAGCAACTTCTGGAGGAGGTCCATGCTGGGCAATGTGGAATACACGCAGCCTCCAGAACGCTAGTCGGGAAGGTCTTCAGGTCAGGATTCTATTGGCCAACAGCGAAGAACGATGCAACCGAGTTAGTTCAGAGGTGCGAAGCTTGCCAATACTTGTCAAAGCAACAACATATGCCAGCACAGCAACTGCAGACCATACCAGTGACTTGGCCTTTCGCATGCTGGGGACTGGATATGATTGGACCTTTCAAGAAAGCTCAAGGGGGATACACTCATGTATTGGTGGCGATCGACAAATTCACTAAATGGATAGAGTTCAAGCCCATTGCTTCTTTAACCTCTGCTAAGGCCGTGGAATTCATACAAGACATAATATTCAGATTCGGGATACCAAACAGCATCATAACTGACTTAGGATCCAACTTCACAAGTTCAGAATTCTTCGACTTCTACGAGAAAAAGAGCATTCAGATCAAGTATGCATCTGTAGCACATCCATGAGCCAATGGGCAGGTTGAGCGAGCCAACGGGATGATACTGGAGGCACTCAGGAAAAAGGTCTTCGACAAGAATGAAAAATTCGCAGGAAAGTGGATAAGGGAATTGCCCTATGTCGTTTGGAGCCTAAGAACCCAACCTAGCCGAGCCCTGCATGGAAACACTCCTTTCTTCATGGTCTATGGGTCGGAGGCAGTGCTACCCGCCGATCTCAAGTTTGGGGCGCCAAGGTTGATCTTCGAAAGCATAGCCGCAGCTGAGGCCACCAGGCTAGAGGACATTGATGTACTTGAAGAAGAACGGCTTAACGCAGTAATCCAATCAGCACGGTACCAGCAGACTCTAAGGCGCTATCACGACAAGGTCGTGCGACAGCGATCCTTCTCAGTAGGAGATCTCGTCCTCCGCCGAATTCTAACGGGGGAGGGACGGCACAAGTTATCGCCTTTATGGGAAGGACCCTTCGTAGTAGCAGAAGTCACTCGGCCAGGATCATATCGTCTCACTCAGATGGATGGCACAGAAGTCGGGAACTCCTGGAACATAGAACACCTCAGGAAGTTTTATCCCTAGCTGTATTTCAAAAGCTATCGGGACGACGATGTACCCTGTAAAATGGAAATATGTCATCAATAAAAAAGGGGCTTCAAAGATACTCAGTTTGTTCACGATTGACTTGCATTCTTACTTAACTCGGGGTGACCACTATGCCCTGCTAACGGAGCAATTGGCTTAAGTCGGCAACGACTTAAGGCGGTGCAACATGCTCACGCTTACTTAACTCGGGGTGACCACTATGCCCTGCTAACAGAGCAATCGGCTTAAGTCGGCAACGACTTAAGGCGGTGCAACATGCTCACGCTTACTTAACTCGGGGTGACCACTATGCCCTGCTAACGAAGCAATCGACTTAAGTCGGCAACGACTTAAGGAGGTGCAACATGCTCACGCTTACTTAACTCGGGGTGACCACTATGCCCTACTAATGGAGCAATCGACTTAAGTCGGCAACGACTTAAGGAGGTGCAACATGATCACGCTTACTTAACTCGGGGTGACCACTATGCCCTACTAACGGAGCAATCGACTTAAGTCGGCAACGACTTAAGGCGGTGCAACATGCTCACGCTTACTTAACTCGGGGTGACCACTATGCCCAACTAACGGAGCAATCGACTTAAGTTGGCAGCGACTTAAGGCGGTGCAACATGCTCACGCTTACTTAACTCGGGGTGACCACTATGCCCTACTAACGGAGCAATCGACTTAAGTCGGCAACGACTTAAGGCGGTGCAACATGCTCACGCTTACTTAACTCGGGGTGACCACTATGCCCAACTAACGGAGCAATCGACTTAAGTTGGCAGCGACTTAAGGCGGTGCAACATGCTCACGCTTACTTAACTCGGGGTGACCACTATGCCCTACTAATGGAGCAATCGGCTAAAGTCAGTGGCAACTTAAGCCGGTGCAACATGCTCATGCCTATGCAATTCAGGTGATGACTTCTATATCCCGCAAACAAATTTCATAATCATCGTGCGTCATTTCATTACTGCAGATTTACGAACTGATAAATTCTGATACAATAAGAGAGTAATTTTATCATTCGAATGCTGAACTGATGTCCTCTAACAAATACTCGATCATGCTAATCGCGCGCTCAAAGCACGCAAAATGTTTCTCTATTTCGCAATGTCTTTCTCAGGAGCGACCGACGAAGAAGGGCGACTCGAGGAATCAGGGGCAGCATTCACATCAGCCCTTATGTCTTCAGGAACAACCACGTCGGGTCTCCTCATCAAGATTCGTCCCGCCCGAATAGCCTTGTCCATGGCTCTGTCGCGCTGGGCTTTGAGAGTAACAGAAGTTTCCTCGGCAACTTTAGCAGCCAGTCGAGCAGTCTCTAACTCCTGGACAATGGATTTCTTGGAAGCTCGGAGTTCCTTGATGGTGGCATCCTTTGCTGATATCAGCTGCTTGAGGCGGGTCACTTCGTCCGCGGATTCCTGCAGCTTACAACGTTGATTGTCCAATTCCTCCATTGTAAAGCGGTGACTCCTCTCCAAGATGGTCAGCGAGTTGCTAGAATCACGATACAATCTGTCAAGATTGTCACGAGAAGCAGCAAGGATACGCTTTTCTTCCTGCGAGCAAAAATCAACTCCTTCAAAAACCAAGCAAGTAATATGAACACAGCAAGGCAAAGCACAGTTTTGTAAATTACCTTTTCAGAATCGAGCTGAGCATGAAGAGAAGAACTCAGTGCATTGGCGTCATCCAAGGCAGCAGAGACTTGACCCAGTTCAGTTTGGCTCTGAGAGTACTTCTCCTCGAAGTCAGCACACCGCTGAACCAATTCAGCCTGATCTCGGGAATGTTTTTCCTCAAGAATTGAAATCTGCCGAGTCATTCCTAGCAAGAGATAATCAAACAAAACGGGGTCAGAAGGTAAAGCAGTCCACAGCGAAGGCAGAGAGAAGCAAAAAAGCACTAACCAGCGTTGGTTGCCTCCAATTCAGAGACACGATGTTGAAGTGACACTGGATTCCAACACGCAAGAGACGAAGCCACTTCTGGGATGGAAGCACCCTGCAATCTCAGCTGGCTGGCCATCCCATCCACCAAAGCCTGATGAGGAGAACAAATGAGTGTAATAACAGCAGTTCAGGCAATGTAAAAATCAAGCTAAAGTACATCACAGTACCTGGAGGTTGGAAAAGAACGAAGGGATCCCCAAATCAGGAGAGATCAGTTGATAACCAGGCGTAAGACCACCACCCGAAGCAGCTTGCAACGAACCAGTAGGAATCAGCTCGGTGCCTTCAACAGAGCCAAACACCTGATCAGCGGGGACGCTGCCCTCTAAAGCGACTCCCTGGTCCAAGGTTTGAGCTACCACCATACAGCCAGAGTGTGGAGGAGATCCCACATGAACGCCCATGGAAGTACAGGAAGGAGACCCTGCTCGGGCACCCTCGGGGGCTGGGTCATAGTTTGCACTGCCCGCTTGAGCCGGATCATCCCCGGCAGCACCCTCGGGGGCTGGGCAGTGGCTTACACTCTTCACCCGAGCTAAGTCATCCCCGGCGACACCCTCGGGGGCTGGGCATGTGTCAGCACCATTCTTGAGGTCCAAGCTCTCTGCAGTAACCACCTCTAAGGTTGATGGGCCCTCAGCTACTTCCATAGGACCAGGACGATCCAAGTCAGTCTCCCGGCCCTCGAGATCGCGCTCTAAGGTCGACGAGGCACGGGATGACCTCAACCCAGCATCGGGCACGTCAGCGCAAGCCTCCATTGCACCATCATCCACTGGCTCCGATAACAAGTCCTCTGGGACCATATCCTCCAGAGTCTGATCAAAGTTGGCCAGGGACAGTTCTTGCAGACCAATGAGGGCAGACAAAGCAGGAGAGGGAACTCCACTACTTTCACCACTGGCGATGAACTGCTGACTGTTTTTCCGAGTCAAAGGAATCTCATTTTCCTCTTCCTCATCATCCACATTGGCAACACAAGCAGCACCCCCATTGGGATCAGCAACAGATGGGGCACCCACTATGGGATCAACAGCGGATTGGGTACACCCATTGGGGTCAGCGTCAGTAAATCCAGTCGCAGGCACTTCTTCAATAGCAGGAACTGAGGTACCAGCGTCCTGATCAAAACTGGATACTCGCCGGAGGCGTCTTCTTTTCTTCTTCTGCTCATCAACAGAAGGATCAGGCTGATTGGTTCGGCAAGGGCGCCTCGGGCGAGCACTGACAGGCTTTTGAACATCCAAAGTCGTATCAGCCTCTGGGAGAGGCGCCACTACCAACGTCCCAGCAGGAGCAGCATCGGATGAATCCTCAGCTAGCAAATCAAGCATAGCGCTTATCTCTACATCACTAGGGTTCAGGGGCACCTCAAAATGAACCTGCCGTTCGTCATCAGGAATCTCCCCAAGCGAGGCAACCAAAGCACTGACTTCTTCAGCAGAGGGTCGCACTCTAAGGCCCAAACTGCCATCAGTAATGGGTGGATTCGACACGAAAAGGGTGAAGGCTTTGGGAGGAGGCAAGTTCCAGGCCGAGTACGCCACTGGAGCACCAACATTTGACACCTTTCCCCTGAGGATCATTTCAAGTCGGCTCACCAAGTCTGCAGAAGGAATTCTCCTGTTGGTAACCCGAGTTGAGTCGGCTAGCCCTCGATACAGATAAGCTGGATAGGCCCTGTCTTTCAGTGGCTGAATATTCTTGAAAACAAAGTCAGTAACCACAGCTTCAGCAGTCAGACCCCTCTCTTTCAGCAGTCCAACTTCAGCTAGCAACACACCTGCCTCAGCTACCTCTTGATCTGTGGGAGACTCGGTCCAGCTTGGGGTGCGAACGTCCGGCTGTCTTCCCGACCGGGAGGGGAGAGAATTCCCATAATTCTCAACTATGAACCACTCCAGGCGCCATCCCTTGATACTGTCCTTGAGGGGGATCTCGAGATATTCAGTTTTCCTCCCGCGGCGCATCTCCAAGCTGGCACCCCCGACCAACTGATGTTGTCCCCCGGCCATCCCAGGGCGACAATGATACAAGTATTTCCATAAACCGAAATGTGGCAGCACGCCAAGAAAGGCCTCGCATAAATGAACGAAAATGGAGATTTGCAGAATTGAATTGGGGTTCAAATGGGTCAAGTTAATATGGTAGAAATCAAGGAGGCCGCGGAAAAAGGGAGAGATGGGAAGGCCAAGGCCGCGGAGAAGGAAAGGGGTGTAAACAACGGACTCATGGGTATCCTCTGTCGGAACATTAAACCCATGGCAAATCCGCCAAGAACAGAGTTCTCGCGGAGGAAGAACCCCGATAGATACGAGGTGGAGAAGTTCAGTTTCAGAAATGATGGACATGTGGTTACCTGCGAAAGGCAACTGGCTGTTGGGGTCGATTGGAGGAATCACCACAGCAGACGAGCTCGCGGTCTTCCTCTTGGGTGCCATCTCGATTCTACCAGCGAGCAGAGTGGGAGGCGAATGGCAGAGAGGATTTGGAAGCGGGAAAGCAAGAACTAGGGCACGGAAACGCCTCCAAAGTGGCTCGCGCGGCCTGCTATCACTCGGCGTTGCCTCCAAAACGCCGATTTCGTGTTCAGTCGCTCGGCATTACCCATAAAATGCCGACGTCGCCTTCCAGTCGGTCGGCGTTGCCTCCAAAACGCCGATTTCGTGTTCAGTCGCTCGGCATTACCTCTAAAAATGCCAACGTCGCCTTCCAGTCGGTCGGCATTGCCTCCAAAACGCCGATTTCGTGTTCAATCGCTCGGCATTACCTCTAAAAATGCCGACGTCGCCTTCCAGTCAGTCGGCGTTACCCCCAAAATGCTGATATCGCGTTCAGTCGCTCGGCATTACCTCTAAAAATGCTGACATCGCTTTCCAATCACTCGGCGTTGCCTCTAAAACGCTGATATAGTGTTCAGTCGCTCGGCGTTGCCTCTAAAACGCCGACATCGCCTTTCAGTCACTCGGTATTACCTCTAAAACGCCGACACCGTCTACAAGTTACTCGACAGCTATTTCTGGAAGCATCAGTTTGATCCCCAAGTTATTCATCTACTGTCTCAAAGGAATCAGTTTTACAAACAAGCAAGACGAGTTATCAAGGAGAAGCCAACGTCATTCTTTCATTAAAAGGAAAGATAACAAACTTACAAATCAACTCTTTACGAGTTGATACTTCCCTACTATTACTACATTACATTACTACTACTACTACACTACGCTATACTACTCTACATTACTACTACATTATTCTAACTATACTATACTAATATCTAAAAGACCAGTGGCATCTAGCCACTGGCCCTGTTGCTGCCGCCGCCGCCCCTGGTGCTGCCCCTGCTGCTGCCGCCCCGGTTGCTGCCCCTGCTGCCGCCGCCGTCACCGTCCTTGCTGCCGCCGCCGCTGCCCCTGCCGCTGCCGCTGCCGTCACCGTCGCCATCGTCGTCGTCGTCGCCGTCGTCGTCGTCCTCGTCCTCGCCGCCGCCGTCCGAGTCCTCCTCATCCGAGGAGTACTCCGACTCATCCGAGCCCTCGAGCGCGGAGCGCTCGACGGCCCGGATGTACGTCCAGACCTCCGCCGCAAGCCCCTGGGAGTCGTCTGAGTCGTCAGACGACTCACGCAGGGGGACGGGAGCCGGAGACCCCTCAGACTCAGAGGAGAACTCCTCCTCTGAGTACTCCGAGTCACCAAACTCCTCCAATGGAGGAGTTGGCTCACGCTTGCGCTTGTTGTTCTTGCCCATGGTGGAAGCAGAAGGGAAAGAAGAGAGGGAAGCAGCAGAGAACAGCGAAGGATGTGGAAAAGCCAAAGGGACAACGGCGTTATTTATAGAAGGAGAAGGCAACCGCTCACCTCCAACCGCGGTCACTGAACAGTCGCAAAGCATTCAATAAGCACTTCAACCCGTCTGAAGACACGTCAGGCGGCTGACGTCGTTTCACGCAACACAACACCCATTGGGACTCCAGTCAACAGCGCGGAGGATATGATTACACTCGCCGTCACATCACATTACTACTCAGAAGCAGCCGGCTAAAACACTCAGCGTACCAAGCCGTCCCTTGCCCACACCCATTGGGGGGGACGCCCAGGAATTATCAGTATGTTTTTCAAAACGGTCACATCTGTGCAGGGCACGCAGTGAATACCTCAAGACAAAAATGAGATATCAGTAAGGATCAGAGGAAAGCCAAATATAGCCAGTGAAGTACAAAATATGGCCGACAGAAGCGACGTGAGGACTAGACAGAGAACGTCCATCAAATGTCCAATCAGTCGCAGAGCAAATAAATTGCACTACCTAGCAAGATATGGATGGATTGTGAACTCGGCTGCTAAAGACAAAATATATGCTGACCTCTGAAGCAAAATATTGATGACATAATGCTGACCTCCAAAGCATAATGCGAATAGCTTCATGCCAATTCCTACAAACAGAAAGGATAATTTTCAGCAAAGAGACACAAAAGGAAGACCTTCGAACGGATTATCCTCAAAAATCCATTTGAAGGTCGGGGGCTACACCCATTGGGTGCACCTCCGGTGCACCCCATGGATCATCATTCCAAACCAAGATAGTGTCGACTTCTAAGGCGTGGGACAAGATTAAAAGGCCAACCTTCAACCAAAACGCAGGAGCACTAATGGAAATAATTTCTGGGGAAGACCTTCAAGCAGATTATTTTCTAAAAATCTACTCGAAGCTCGGGGGCTACACCCATTGGGTGCACCTCCGGTGCACCCAATGAAGTTCAGAATCCTACAAATTGAAATGCCGACCTCTAAGGCACAAGCACGAAACTAAGCTTCGGTCAACGAGTGATCGAAGCAGGAGAAGACAACAGGAAGTCATTTTCTTCAAATCACCTGCAAGCTGGACCTGGGATCTTTGGGCTGATTACCTCTAAATTAACCCAAAGATCGGGGGCTTGTGGGGGATAGATATCCCCCGGGTCCACTAAAGAGTAAAAGACCTCACGAAAGGCCCAAGGGCCCAATAAATCATAAGGTCATTCTTTCGTGGGCCTGGGGAGAGACAACCAGCAGAGCAGATCGACATGAGGCAGGATTGATGTAAACCTGGACGACCCACAACGTCGAGCGAATGACCACAACAGAGATCTGACTTTCCCGCGCTGGGGCCCCCATGCAACGGAGCCATGCGAGGATAAGTCGGCAGGATTACACGGAGATAAACTCAAGAAGTTCACTATCTTTTAGCTACTCGTTGTTATCATATCCACATGTATTGCCCCATGGTCGAGTATATAGGGCCTAGGGGCACCCCTTTAGAACGATCGACCCTATTACTTAGCCACCCACGTCAACTCTCTGTATTCTCAATCCAGAGAGCTCTCTTGTAACCACATTCACCAAGCATACTCACCAGGACGTACGGTGTTACGCATCTCTAAGCGGCCCGAACCTGTAAACCTTGTCCACTGTTCCTCGTGCAATCGGCACGAACCATTTTGTTACAGTTGTCGACACCGTCCTACTCCTAAAAACACCTTGAGGGGCAACCCCGGGTGTGCGGTCGGACCCAAAACACCGACAACCCCCTCTGCGTCGAAATTTTCCTCGAAAAAAGATCTTTTCTGCCAGAATGTCTTTCGTGCTTTTTGACTACTTCGAAAGTGGATCCTGAAAACGACGGAGTACACGTAAGCAGCCAAGGCTGACCGAGCCAAGGGACTCCTACGCCTTCGGGATACGGATACCTCACTCATCACCTTCTGCGATAAGTAACTCACGTTCGGATAAGTGATTCCGCGGACCGAACAAGTCTTCACGCTCGGAAGCTCTTCTGTCGGAGCGATTCTTCGAGCCTTCTCGACTGCGTCGGTGACAGAGCCCCATGGACGGGTAAGAGTGCGCATAAGCGGCAAGGCCGACCGAGCCGAGGGACTCCTACGCCTCCGGGATACGGATACCTCACTCATCACCTTCCGCGAGAAGCAACTCTCGCTCGCACAAACATTTCTGTTACCGACAAGAAAGTCCAGATACTCGAAACAAGAGGAAAAGAGATGCAGCTTTACAACACGGCGAGGGTGTGTGTTGGCCTCGGCGGCCGCAGAAAACACACGCTACAAGATGATCCGATCCTGCAGGCTCGGGTATTGACGCTGGAAGGGAGCAGCGGCACCCTCGGCGTCGACAACACCTTCGACGAGGTCCGACCTAGCCTCGGACGGCGATGCGTTCCAAGGATCTCCACCCTGAAGGACAGCGTCATCACCAAGCCCGGCCCGTCGCCGCCAGGGTCTCCTCCGAGAATCTGGCCCGAGCAGGCGGCTCGGCCGGTCACCCCGGGGCCTCGGCCAGCTGTCCTCCAAGGACGTCAGCCCGACCCGAGGCCTCGGCTGGTCAATTCCGGTGTCGGTCCCGCTAACGGACGACCCGGCCAGGCTCCGGCCAACCAGGTTTTCTTTTCGAGCCAACTCTGCCTCTGTTCATGCTGACACCGCTACCCCTGGCCTTGGCTCATCGGAGAGCGGTCGAGGGGTTCCTTTAACTGAGCAAGAGAAGCCTCGGGCAACAAGGCCGACCGAGCCGAGGGACTCCTACGCCTCCGGGATACGGATACCTCACTCGTTACCTTTGCATGGGGCGACTCACGCTTGGTGAAGCGGTTCAGACAACCAACAGGTGAGTCTTAGTGCTCGAAAATGAGGAAAAAACACGGCTCCATGCCAAAATTACATACATGTTCAGGCCTCGACAGCCACGATGAACAAAAACACTGGCATTCAAAGTGCCATTACAAACGGAACCCCGGTTCCACCTCCGCAGGTACGAACAACCCCACTCGATGGGGGGGCCTGCGGAGCAACAGAAGACCGACGAACGGCGCGCCGTCGCCCGCTCCAGCAGCGGCGACGACGACGACTTCTGCTCCGGGGGGCCGAACAGCGGCAGCGATGACCTCAGGGCGGATGCTGCTGCCAGGAGGCCCCCGCCCATGCCCAAACTCGTGAGGCAAGGACGGGCAGAAGGCCGTAGAGTTGGAGGTCGGTCCGTGGGCGGCCCTGGCTATCTCGTCGGCGGAAGAACCTCTTCCAGCTGCCGTGGCAGACGCCGGCGCCGGGAGCGGCTCCGATGCCACTCGCGTCCGAGAGCCAGGCACGCGGCAGCTGCCGGTGCCACGGACAACAACCGCCCTTCCCCCCGATCACTGAGGGAAGGAGCGGGCCGCCGCCCACGCAGGGGCCGGCCCCAACTCGGCACACTCCCCTCCCCAGCCTTGGTGATGAAAACCCTTGAGGCTAAGGGAGGGGCAGAGGCCGCAGCCCGGCTCGCTTTCCCCCACCATCAAACTGGAGGTCACCGTCTTGGGTGACCTCCGGCGGAGGGGTGCAGCCGGGCTGCGTGATGAAAATCCTTGAAGCCGAACGATGGCTGAAAGGTACCAACTCCCGCGGAGTTGCGTCCCTCCAACGACGAGGCGGGAAGACGGCAGGTATCCCCCATCCGGGGGCTTGGAAGGTGGAAAGACACGATGCATAAGGGAGCACGAAGACATGGTCGCCTTCTAAGGGGGTCACCCTCCTTTTAAAGGCGACTCCCCTTGCTTGCGTCCCCAGCCGTCGCGGGCTGAGTCTTCTCCAACACACTCCAAGGTCCTCCTCCTACGACGCGGGGGCTGGGTCCCACACGTCATGCAAGCCGGCTCAGAGCAGAAGAAGCCAAACCGTCGTGCACGGTGCGTACAACCGCCCAGCGGTTACAAGCAACCCTCCACTTTTGCCCAGACCAGCGGGCGAAAGGGCGGGCAGCCATGCAGGCGGCATGCAACCGCGCCAAGTGGGCGCACTTCTCCGACTCCCAACACGCCCGGCATGGGGGCCCAGGCCCACGCGTCATGCAACCGGCTCGTCGAATGCTTCGCGCATGCAACTGCACCGCCACTTGCGCCACCACCGCGCCTCCTCGACTGCGGAACCAATGTCGCGACTCGAGGCGACCCAGCGCACGACCCAGCAGTGCCAGCCTGGCGCGACGGTCAATGCGGCCAAAAATGGGCCGGCAGTAATGACGATGGCAGGCGGGCAGGAGCAGCGGTCACGTCGTCAGCCAAGCTCACGTCCCATCCGGGGCAGCGAGAGAACCCTCTCTCACGGCGTGAAGACAATGTGCCCGTGTTCCGTTCCTCGAATGGCTCACGCACGCGCAACGGCCGCCCCACCAACCACTCACCCCGTCGCATTAACTTCGCGGCGGGACAGGCGGCGCCTCTAGCAGGAGAAGCGGGCGACGCTTCGCCTTCGCCATAATGACCGCGTCAAAAAAGGTACGCCGCGTCGATTCGATTTCGTATCATTTTCCTTTTCCCTCTTTCTCTCTCTTGCAGCAGGGACTGGGAAAGGGGGATACCCCGAAAAGGATCCTTCCCCGTGAAGGAACCAGGCTCTGAGCCTCCCTACTGATCAGAGGTTCGAAGGTTGGCCCCTCGGAAGGGTTCGGCAGCCGCCTCAGGTCGCGTGGGCCCTACACCCACTACTGGTCAGAGGTTCGAAGGCCGGCCCCTCGGAAGGGTTCAACGGCCGCCTCAGGCTACTCGGGCTCCGCGCCCACTACTGATCAGGGGTTCGAAGGCTGGCCCCCGAAGGGTTCACAGCCGCCTCAGACACAGAGCGAGGGATGACCATGGGTACGTTCGATACATAACCAAGGCTCGGGCTGCGCTCCCGAGGTACCCTAGGACATTTCCGAGACCAGCGGGAACGATCTTGTAACGGAATCCCATCAGAGGGAGGCATCGAGCCCTCGGACCCCGTCGCCAGGGGACCGGGTCCGGCAGATCACCCGCAGGTACTTTTGGGCGTGCCTCTGGGCCCCTAGCCGACCCCTAACGAACGGGGCACGGACGTCCACTCGGATTACCCACCTGCAGCTCACCGGAGACACCATGTTCGGTGCCCATCGAGGGCAACATGGCGCTCTCCCCCCCCTCCTCCTTGCGGAAAGGCGACGCAGGGGTGTATATAAAAAAGTCGAGTCTGTCCCTGATCGCCCTCTCGCCCTGTGCAGAGGCTCGGGGGCTGCTCTCGCAAACCCGGCTCCGGCCGAACCGTTGACAGCGTCAACATACCAGCCCGAGAACTTGGGACCCGACCGTACACCCGAGCTACGGCCAGCTCGCATGAGGGAACGATCAGACCAGCCGAAGCATTACGCGAGGCATTAAGACCTCGAAGGAGTGAAACCACTCCTCCGAGGCCTCGGGGGCTACACCCGGCGGGTGCGCTCGCGCGCACCCACCGGAACAAAACGCAACCGAGAAAGGCTGATCCCCTTGCAAAAAAGTGCGATGAAAGCCTCCAAGCGAGTGCTAACACTCCCTTCGAGGCTCGGGGGCTACTGTCGGGGACCATAATTAGGGGTACCCTCAAGGCTCCTAATTCTCAGCTGGTAACCCCCATCAGCATAAAGCTACAAAGGCCTGATGGGTGCGATTAAGTCAGGGATCAGTCCATTCGAGGGACTCGATCACGCCTCGCCCGAGCCCAGCCTCGGACAAGGGCAGCCGACCCCAAAGGATTTCCGTCTCGCCCGAGGCCCCCCTCCAGCGGCGAATATATTTCCAGCTCGCCCGAGGTCCTGTCTTCGCCAAGAAGCAACCCTGACCAAATCGCCGCACCAACCGACCAAATCGCAGGAGCATTTAATGCAAAGGTGGCCTGACACCTTTACCCTGACGCGCGCCCCCAGCCGGCAAAGCCAAAGTGACTGCCGTCACTTTGTCGCTCCACTGACCGGCCTGACAGAAGGACAGCACCGCCTGCGCCACTCCGACTGCGGTGCCACTTGACGGAGTGAGGCTGACAGGCAGTCAGGCCCGGCCGAAGGCACCATAGGAAGCTCCGCTTCGCCCGACCCAGGGCTCGGACTCGGGCTAAGTCCTGGAAGACAGCGAACTCCGCTCTGCCCGACCCAGGGCTCGGACTCGGGCTAAGTCCCGGAAGACGACGAACTCCGCTCCGCCCGACCCAGGGCTCGGACTCGGGCTAAGTCCCGGAAGACGGCGAACTCCGCTCCACCCGACCCAGGGCTTGGACTCGGGCTAAGACCCGGAAGACGGCGAACTCCGCTCCGCCCGACCCAGGGCTCGGACTCGGGCTAAGTCCCGGAAGACGGCGAACTTCACTCCGCCCGACCCAGGGCTCGGACTCGGGCTAAGTCCCGGAAGATGACGAACTCCGCTCCACCCGACCCAGGGCTCGGACTTGGGCTCAGCCCCAGAAGACGACGAACTCCGCTCCGCCCGACCCCAGGGCTCGGACTCCGCCCTGGCCTCAGCCGATGGCCTCCGCCTCGCCCGACCCAGGGGCTCGGACTCGACCTCGGCCACGGAAGACAGACTCGACCTCAGCTTCGGAGGAGCTTCCACATCACCCAACCTAGGGCGCAGACCAGCCACGTCGATAGGAGGCGCCATCATCACCCTACCCCGAGCTGACTCGGGCCGCAGGGAACAAGACCGGCGTCCCATCTGGCTCGCTCCGCCAGATGGGCAATGATGGCGCCCCGCATACTCTGTGACGACGGCGGCTCTCAGCCCCCTTACGGAAGCAAGAGGACGTCAGCAAGGACTCGACAGCCCCGACAGCTGTCCACCGCCAGGCTCCAGCACTCCTCCGACGGCCACGACATCACACCAGCTGGGTGCCAAAATCTCTCCAGCTGCCACGACGGCATGTACTTAGGGCGCTAGCTCTCCTCCGCTAGACACGTAGCACTCTGCTACACCCCCCATTGTACACCTGGATCCTCTCCTTACGCCTATAAAAGGAAGGACCAGGGCCCTCTTAGAGAGGGTTGGCCGCGCGGGGACGAGGACGAGACAGGCGCTCGCTCCCTCTCCCGCGTGGACGCTTGTAACCCCCTACTGCAAGCGCACCCGACCTGTGCGCGGGACGAACACGAAGGCCGCGGGATTTCCACCTCTCTCACGCCGGTCTCCGGCCGCCTTGCTTCCCCCCTTCGCGCTCGCCCTCGCGCTCGACCCATCTGGGCTGGGGCACGCGGCGACATTCACTCGTCGGCTTAGGGACCCCCCGGTCTCGAAACGCCGACACTATTTGTATGAGAACCTATAGGGTCACACACTTAAGGGGAAGGAAGCCTAACTCGGATTAGATCCGAAATTAGACTGGGCTTTAGGGTTACTGATGGGCCTCGGTGTCAGAAGCCCACCATAACGCCTATATAATGAGGGGCGGGGCGCGGTTAGGCTAACCCTAATTCGCCACCAGCAAACGAGTAGCCGCTCGCCTCTCGCCCTCGCCAAGTCGCCGTCGTGAACCTAGCAGTTCGGTACGCGGCGCTTCCTCCCTGTACGTGTGGATACCTCGGAGGTGCTGCATCTGGAGCACTAGGACGAACCGTGCGAGGACGTGAAGGACGCCGACGACTGCACAGCACTGCTCGACGCGTTCGTCTACATCGAGACGTCTTCCGCTGCTCTGCGCGTCTAGTGGTAATTCCATGACCTATAACCGCAGTAGTTCTTGGTATTATGGGGTTGAAAATTTTGTTTTGCGCTAGTGTAGCCTCCCCGTAATCCTTCAAAGTCTCCACCGACTACAACGCCACGCTCTCCAGCTCTGGCTACAACGAGCTCTTCGCCACCACGCCATCCAGCCACGACTCCGGCTCCAGCGAGCTCTCCGTCACCACGTACTCTAGCATCGACGGTACCCTCCTCGGGAACATCCTCTCCGACACCAGTTCATGTCAAACATGACCCAGTGGAGCTCGTGACCCCACTCTCCCACGATGAGGAGTGCGTCGACGCGTGCTACGACGGCGAGCCGTTGTGGTATCGAAAGGTGGAGGGCCTTCTCATCGACCCGTCGGTGCCGAGCCCGATATCTCGCATTTTGGCAGGAGAGTTGCATCTTGCATGCGACGATGGTGAGCCTCGGTCTTTTGCGGAGGCCGAGAAACACGTGGCTTGGCGTGCCGCGATGCAGTCGAAGATGGACGCGGTTGAGACAAACCGCAACTGGGAGCTCGCTAATCTCCCTCATGGTCATCGCGCGATCACCCTTAAATGGGTGTTCAAACTGAAGAGGGATGAAGCCAGCGCCATCGTTAAGCACGAGGCTCGCTTGGTGGTACGCAGTTTCTTACAGTAGGAGGGGATCGACTTCGACGATGCTTTCGCCCCCGTGGCACGGATGGAATCCGTGCAACTCCTCCTTGCGCTATCAACCCAGGAGGGCTGGCACATTCATCACATGGACGTCAAGTTGACGTTTCTTAACGGCGACTTAAAGGAGGAGGTCTACGTACACCAGCCGCCGGGTTTTGCGATCCTTGGCAAGGAGGGCAAGGTGTTGCGCCTGCGCAAGCCTCTCTATGGCTTGCGACAGGCACCAAGGGCGTGGAATGCCAAGCTGGATTCCACGCTAAAAGGAATGGGCTTCACGCCAAACCTGCACGAGGCGACCATCTATCGGCGGGGCAATGGAGGTAGTGCCCTGCTGGTGGGTGTCTATGTTGACGACTTGGTCATCACCGACGCCAAGGATGCAGAGGTGACGGCGTTCAAGGAAGAGATGAAGGCCACCTTCCAAATGAGTGACCTGGGGCATCTCTCCTTCTACCTGGGGATTGAGGTGCACCGGGGAGACTCTGGGATCAGACTTTGCCAGACCGCCTACACCAAGTGCATTGTTGAGCTGGCTGGGCTCATCGACTACAGCCCAGCTCTCACTCTGATGGAGGAGAGGCTGAAGCTGAGTCGCGACAGCACGACGGAGGAGGTGGATGCTACACAGTACCGATGTCTTGTAGGGAGCCTTCGCTTCCTCGTCCACACATGCCCTGACTTGGCATACTCCATCGGCTACGTTAGTCGGTTTCTGCAACGACTAACGATGGAGCATGAGCAGGTTGTGAAGAGGATCATCCGCTATGTTGCGGGGACTCTCGACCACGGTCTCTACTACTCGAGGTGCCGTAGGGAGGCACACCTTGTCGGGTACAGCGACAGCGACTACGCCGGTGACATCGACACTAGCAAGAGCACAAGCGGGGTCCTCTTCTTCCTTGGCAAGTGCCTCATTAGCTGGCAGTCAGTCAAGCAGCAGGTGGTGGCCATGTCCAGCTGCGAGGCCGAGTACATAGCGGCCTCCACTGCTTCGACTCAGACGCTCTGGCTGGCTCGACTGCTCGGTGATCTCCTCGGGAGAGACACTGGGGCGGTGGAACTCATGGTGGATAGCCAGTCCACTCTAGCATTGGCTAAGAACCCCGTGTTCCATGAATGGAGCAAGCACATCCGGGTGAGATACCACTTCATCCGAGACTGCTTAGCAGAAGAGAGCATCAAGGCGCGCTACATCAGCACCAAGGACCAGCTTGCAGACCTGCTCACCAAGCCCCTTGGGAGGATCAAGTTTTTTGAGCGTGCTCCAGGTCCGGGATGGCCCAACTTTCCCACAAGACGACGCCCAAGACTTAAGGGGAGAATGATGGAATAAGTCTTGAGCATCTAGAGGATAGCATGAGCTTTTTAACTGTCCTCTTTTAGCATCTTAGCATCTAGAGGACAACAGGAGCTTTTTGACTGTCCTCTTTAGTCTCTTTAGCATCTAGAGGATATCAAGAGCTTTTTGACTGTCCTCTTTAGTCTCTTTTAGCTTTTAGCATCTAGAGGACAATCCTATTGTGTAGTGTGGTAGTGTAGCCTCTAGGGCTATAAATATGTGTCTCCAACCTTAGATGGGTATGTCATTTGAGTAGTGTGTGAAAAATAAACGAAAATTGCCCAACTCATAGTGTCATCCTCTGGATGAGAGTTAGAGTCCCTCTACTGAGAGTCCCTCTACTTACAGTATACACACACCATATATAGCAGTCTAACATGTACAAGGGACAACCAACCATATTTGGCACATATCCATACCATACACACACACCATTTATAGTAGTCTAACACCCGCCAACAGTCACAGTGTCGATGAGGCGAATTTTGAGACTGGAATGAAACTACGTGAAGATAGAAGTTGTCAACCCTTTGGTAAATATGTTTGCGAACTGAGACATCGTCAGAAGTCAGAACATGAAGTATGTGAAACATACCCTAAGGCCACCTGTTCTCGAATGAAGCAGCGACCAATCTCAATGTGTTTGTTGCGTTGTTGAACGGGATTGGAAGATATGTAAACTATACTAATATTATCACAATAGACCAGCATGGCAGAGTGTAGTGGATTTTGCAGCTCAGCTAGGAGCTGACGTAACTAAGAAGCCTTGATGATTGTATTGGCAACAACTCAGTACTATGCTTCTGCACTGAGACGCGAGTGTACCGATGTTTGCATGACCAATAAATCAAGTTATTGCCGAGGAACACAACATAGCCTGAAGTGGAGTTATAGGTGTTAGGACAAGCAACCCAATCAGTGTCTGAGTAGACCACAAGACTAGACTGATTAGAAGAATGTATGTGAAAAACCAAAGTCCAAAGTGCCACAAACCTAACATAAAATGTGCTTGAGTGCTACAAGATGAGGCTCTCATGTGTCATACATATGAAGTCACCTATTGGACAACTTATGAAATATTTGGTCGAGTGAAAGTGAGGTATTGTAAAGCACCAACGAGACTGCGAAAATCTATAGGATCGGAGATAGGAACACCATTAGCAGACAACTTCGGATTGAGGTTAACAGGAGTGGAGCATGACTTATATTCATCCATTCCAGCATGATCCAGAATATCCAACATATCCTATCACTAGGTATGTACCCGTGTGTTGCGATGGAAGTAAAAAAATTGTATGAAACATAGATATGGAATGGCAAACATCACTATAATATGCACTTGGTAGATGATGTTTAGTGTGTTGTTCCTCCGTGTTCCATTTTCTATGTCACCAAGCATTGTAATTTTTCACTTCCTGTCTAGCAGAAGTAGACAAATTTGTAATTAATTGAAAGGTAAACCCATAATAATGCAATCTTATAACTTGAGTATTTACAACAACGATCAACAACTTAAACCTGCTGTTTAGTTGGCCGTAAGCAAGAATGCGGATGTTATAGCTAACTATGTAGTTCTCCACCATGGGCACCACAACAACCTTGAACATGCCATCCTAATGGTTATCCTTGCTCAAAATTCAGATACTAAACTGCTCACATAAACTTCTTGATTGAATTTTGAGTCTGTCAAATAATATCCCAATTAAGTCCATCATCCTGAACAACACGAAAAGGAGAAGTTGCACATTTTTGCACAATTAACACAAAAAAAGTCAACAGAAGGAAAGAAGGGCGAATGCTAAACTGAGAAGCAAGAGTAACAAGAGGACCTGCGTGACATGTTTGTCCATGTCAAGGTCAAAAGTGAATCAGGGCTTAGGTGTCCAATCTAGGTAAGGCTCTGATTCTATTCATATCTAACGCACCGCGTCTTCCCCTGCAGCGACACCTTAGTGCTGCTAAGCGGCCGGATATGGACCGCAACCTACAAATCAGAGCAGTTAAGCGACCATAAGCATTCATGTGCTCGATGAAATGCTAATGGGCACAGTCCCGCGCGAGGAGAGCTCTGAGCAGCTCGAACTGTAGTCCAGACGGCCGCTCGAGTGCTGGCTCGACCTCCACGACGACGAGCACGCCCACGAGACGCTCATCACTCCGTGTCGGATCAGGGGGAGGGGGCTCACCTTGACCTGGGTCGGATCTGTTACCGCCGCGTGTGTCGCCTCCGGACAGCCGCTCGAGTGCTGGCTCGACCTCCATGACGACGAGCACGCCCACGAGATGCTCAACACTTCGTGTCGGATCAGGGAGAGGGAGGCTCACCTTGACCTGGGACGAAAGTAGCAGCCCGCTCTCCTGTGTTGCGCAGCGCTGTCCACGCGAGGGAGTCGGGCGGTGACGGAGGAGAAGGGACACGTGGCACGAGGAACCGTGCGACCGACAACCTGAATGTTCTCGTAGTGGCAGGGTGGGGCAGAGGGGCGTCACCATGGCTGCTGGATCGGGCGGCGGCAACCCTAGACAGAGAGGTGTTTGCTGGGACGCAAGCGCGAGGAAGTGCAGGGGGACGCTGACATTAAGGGCCCACTTGTCATGGTCGGGGTGGGCATAACGAGGTGCGAGGAAGAGCCGCTTCGTCGATGGAAGGTGAGCGCCGGGATTGGATTGGGATTGTGGGGGCAATGGAGTTGATTGCGGGGGCGGCCGCGGACGTGGGAATGAGACCGTTGATGGCAGCGATTGAAAGCTTGTGACCACCATCCGAGATCGGAGCGGAGCGGTGGATGTCGGAGGTGGGAGGCAGAACCGTGCACTATACCGGTGTGGACGCCTACGCTCTGCTCTTAAGAAGTAGTAGAGATATGAGGATAGAAGGGGATGAGGCTGCGTCAGATGGCGGTGTGGGGGCGTGACATCCGGTTGCGTTCTGACGCTGCGTGAGCGCGACATGCAGGGAGGGCGAGCCCCACAAGGCAAGACTGACGATGCACGCAGGGAGGGCGAGGCGGCACTGGGCATGCGCGGAGGCAGCTTTCGTAGGGGAGGCCGGGGCACAAGGAATGGTCTACACTATTGTATTAATAGTTAGTAGAGACTATTTTTTATAATCTCTACTACTACTTACTGTGAGTACTGTAGGCGTCCACACAATCGCGGTGCACGTTTTGCCGCTCCGCTCACGCCCGCGACACGAACCCTCCCTTGCATCCCGCAGCCGCCAACGCTCACCTTCCATCCCTCTGTGCAGCCCCGCATCCTGCAGCTGCGATCCGCCAACGCTCACCTTCCATCCCCGCGGAACCCCCAACGCCTCACCTTCCATCCTCGCGCACCTTCATCCTCGCGGATCCCGTGCTCCCTCGGGCGTTCCCTTCGCGCCCGCCCGCAGATCTCCCATCGACGTCGATGCTCCGCGATTAAGGGGATCCAAGGCCAACAAACAGCATGGCGCGCGTGTGTTGAGGGCATGGGGAGGAGGTGCGTGGCCTCCATCAACGCTCTCCTACCCATCTGCTCCGCGATCCCCGCCATTCTTGTCGCTCACCTTCCATCGACGACGCCACATCGACCTCAGCAACCTCTGCCCACCTACAAGAACAACCGGTGAGGCTTGCACCACACCGTGCTCTAACTACGCAGTTGAGTTGCTGCTCTAACCACTGCTCCCCACAACTCTCCCCCTGTACAGATTCAACCACTGCCCCCTACATCCGCGCCCTCAATAGGCGTGTTTTGTGTTTTTTAATTATCTTCAATTATATATGTTTGATGACCCATGGGGATTGAGCTCATACTGGATTTGCTTGTGATAATTTGACTTGGATCCCCCCTCATATGGATTAGCTACCTGTCAGTACTGTAGGCGTTTTGTGCTTTAGATCTGGTTTAGCAAAGCCTGTTTGGAACACTGGTTTTACTTCCTATAGTTTCAGAAATTTAGAACTGCTCGGTGTTACCGCGCATCAGCTGAAGATCGAGGCCATCATGTTCTGTCTGTAATCTGGACAGATCTGCTGCTGTTTTCAGCTGATGCGCTGCTGGTTCCTGTTTCCTTAAGAGGTATTTTGTCGAAGCCATCATGTTCTGTCTGTAATCCCTTCTATTTTGAATCTTCGTTTGTGATGTGAACGCTTTTGCTTGACCATTCCAGATGGCTGAAGGCATCACCAAACTTGGAAAGGCTTTCTTTCTCCTCGCTAGATAACCCTGATTTGTGAACTAATGTGCCTATTTCCATATCAGAAAATATAGCCTACAATTATGAGGTAAACATTATGTGTAAGTAACTGTATACAAGGTGAAATGGTGCATGCAATTTAAATAATAAAATGCAAAAAATATCCAATTACCTCAACTCTGAAGTCCCAGGAAATCGATGTTTTGTGTCCCACAGAATATCAATCTCGTTCCTATGAAGTACCAACAAGTTGTCTTCAATAAAAGCTGTGCTAACACGGCTCCTGAACAACATAACATAATTTCTTTAGTTGTGATTTTATTTTGTTTTTAAAAATGTCTCCACGATTTCTTATAGGAGTTGAGTGGCATGATAGTCTTCTGCTTAACATAAGTGATCACACAAGGAGATAAGCCGTATGAAAATGTCGTGGCCCACCACAATTGTTCAATTGGATAAGTATGGAGATGTTGTCTTTTTGTGAACATTTACTATGTAAATGTTTTCTGCAATTGAACACTAGGATTATTCTTCAAATTTGATGTTGCTGCTGGTGCTGGAGCCTTCAAAAAGAACCTGTGAAGCTGGTTGCTATGTTCAGCCGTTCAGAATTAAAATAGTTGTTTTTAATATACTAATGCATAGTATGGTGACTATGTTGACTTGACGTTTTTATTTTAAATTTATTAAACTTGCCAAAAGAGGATCAATGTGTACATTGGGGATAAGGGTTCAAGCTAATTAAATTCCATGTGAGATATAGATGTTAAATTAGGACGTTGATAGATTTTGGGATTATTGGTAATAGCTAAGAAGTTGTCATCTCATCTTGCCTTGTGGTCTTTTTAAATTGGAACCTGGCCTTATCCCTCAGGTAAGTGCTTGTTCTATCATTATGTAGATCCAAATGCAACCAACTCTTTGAGACCGCATATTTTCCAGAGAGAACAATGCTCTTAAATAAAACAACTTATTTACCTCTTGTTGACGGGGCACAACATCAAGATGAGTGAAAGCCCAGCTCCCCGAATCTGAAATATTCTGACTAACATTGAAGCATCTTATTAAGTGTTTACCAAAAAGTTCAAATGGGGTATAATTAGAAAAATACCAAGAACCAGAGAGAATTAGACAACATGTATTAACATCTAAAAAGGAGGTACTCCGATGCAACAATGGTGACAGTAGGAGACCACCAGCGGAACTCACATCCGAGACCTCTTGTCTGTCCCAAGTGATTCATGGTGTCAATGATGTATAGCTTGTCTTGTTGGTAAATGCAAAAGTTTATTTCCCCTCGTACAAGTGTTTTAAATCGTTTATGCTGGTATTCTGGTTGGTTTATAAATTATTAAATGTAAGCATCTGCCGAGCACATGGGTTTATGATCGAAAATTGCTATGAAGAGGTAAATAGTTAACTGCATTATTGCACCCCTTCTTGTCGTAGCCTCTACATGAGGTGAGTTTTGTATTGGTTTTGGCACTCCAATTCAGATGAGTTTTCAAATACGATTTTATTAATTCCAGGCATCGTAATTGTACCATAAATTGCCAATATGCAAAGATCCCCATTTCCTTTACTTGCATATGAAGTTGCATCGATTTTTGGATGAATTTGTCATAATTTTAACCATAGTGTTGTCGATTGCATAATTCACATTACAGATAAGAGTTGAACTCGTATCCAGCTACCTATTGCTGACCTGTTAAGCCAAACCGTTACTACATTGCAATTTCAGTTCCTTGTTCTTGGCCTTGGGCCCTTCACCTCGACCTTAGTTAGGTGATATGCTTATTAATTATTTTCATGCAACCTCATAAATACAATTTTTACGTTCCTATAGTGTCACTGGATAGCATAGTTATTTCTTTTGCAACGTTTCTGCATTTAATTGTATTGGTAGGCTTCTTTGTTTAAGCAAAAATTTTATCTGGGTATTTTATTATGTCTAAAACTGGTTTTCAGATACTATGGGCCCCCTTTGGTTTGTGGCCAGGTAACACACCATTCAACCTCAGGCCACCAAAAATGGACGCTTGAGGTTACTGCCTTTCCAGGGTCCAATCCAAACAAGACCTATGCTCTTTTATTGTCAATTGTGTCGAACACTTACTGCTTGAATCATTGTGCATTTGTCAATGTGTGTACCACACTTGCTCCAAGAATCAGTCTTTTTGTTGATGTGTGTAGAACACTTGCTATTCTGTGTTGCTATTCCAATTTTGTTTTGTTTTGTTACCTCATTGGCATAGCAAGCAAAACTTTTTAGCAACATGAATGAAAGAGGTAAGTGTTACTTTCATCTTTCTATTCTATGTTGGAGACCAAGGAATCCTTTTTAGCTTTACCATTTGCATACCTTCCTCACGGTTTCCCTATTTTTGGTTACTGCAACCTCTCTTCTGGTCTAGCCCTCAAGAAGCAATAAAGAATGCATACTGCTCTACAAACAAGTATATTCTAGAAAATACCAAACAACTTGGACCAGGTGGTTCATCGACAGTTCTGCTATGTAGTTTATGTTAAGGACATGTGCGATAGCAAATGTAGGGACTCTTGAGCTGTTGTGTGTGAAAGATGTGCTTTCCTAAGAAACTCATTGCTGACCATGAGCCCCATGAAACTAATGAAAGACAGAGGATTGGAAAGGTAATTGCATCTTATTATTTACAACAATGATGAGAAAAAATGTACAAGGAAAGTCTTATCTGATGATCATTGCGAATGCAATACTGTGTTTTATGATCTTATCTGATGATCATTGCATATGATTTTTACTGACTAGCATTTTATATGGATTAACTTATATCTTAACATTTTATTGTAGCTCCTTCATTTCTAGATAGTAGGAGGGGTTGTATCCTAACATTCCCAAATCAGCATCTTCCATTGCGAATCTGGTAGCTTTGATCATTTATGTCATCTTTTGCTTCTTCATACTTTGGCAATGGTATTAACAACCGGTAACACATAAGTTATGTTAACACTGCAATTATGTTTCTATGAACAATTAGATTTTTGTTCACAAGCACTGGTTGTGCATAGCAGTAATTCATCTTTGTCTGCTCCTACAGTCCTACTACACTTCGTTTTGAGCTAGAATTCGTACTTTAATCACCATTACAATATGACATGTGTTCACTATAGTTATACTTGCATTCACTTTGCAACCAATACCTTGTCAGTTATTTTTAAAATGGTCTTTGACTAATTCCTTCAATTGTACTTACTGATCTACTGCATCCCTGTTAACCAATACCACTAATCTTTATTAATTTGAACTTTAGCCTAGAAACAACATATGTGTAGGATATGCACAAAAAGCATTTATTGAGTTGAGTGGTAATATATACTGCCAACTCCAAGGGAATTTGATTTTATTACTCAACGCTTATGCCTTTCATTTACTACCTTCATTCTTTTTTTTTCAAAAGTGTTTAGTGCATCAACATTGTTTTCAGTAAATGTCTTTGACTGTTGCCTTTTATTGCCATATGTCAGGTCGTTTTTGTTGCGCTGTTGTGCACGCGGTTGTAGGGAGGGCGCATTGTAGCGGCTACGAGGGACCGATGTTCCTGTGTGGCAGTGACAACGACACCGTGGAGCTAAGACAATGTCGGCAAGCTGATTTTTCAGATTGGAATCTATGGTTCTTTTTAAAGATCGAAAATGTTCTAGCATCTTAAAAAGATTTGTCAGAATGTAAACATTTGTTCCGAGGTCATTTAGGCCTCAAACATAATTTTCTTGGACTTATTTCGTTGGAGGGAATGAGACATCTCGAGATCTAAATGTTGTATGGAAGATCCAAATATATAGAATATATATTTTTTATGGGTATCAAATATGACTGTGTGCAAAGCACGGACATAGTACTATAATAATAGAT
Organism: Zea mays; assembly: GCF_902167145.1. NCBI lineage: Eukaryota > Viridiplantae > Streptophyta > Magnoliopsida > Poales > Poaceae > Zea > Zea mays. The sequence continues at coordinate 5,046 of NW_023366809.1, read as the reverse complement.
ACTATAACAATAAAAAACACATTTGTACATAATTTATCATGGTATATATCATTGCCAATAAGAATACTATAACAATAAAAGATACATTTGTACATAATTTATCATAGTATTATATATTGTCTTTGCAACGTACGGACACTTCAGCTAGTTATCTAAAGTCTTAAAAACGCGCTCGCGTTTTGGCCCTCCCTCCGTGTTCCCGCGCCACGGTCCTCTCGGCTGGCGACACGTACACACAACACAGCAACGCTTTTTCTCACTGCGCGAACTGGCCCAGAACCAGCACCCACCACGTAAGGCTGAATGTGAGCAAGGCCCCGAGCAGGCCGAGGCCCAGCCCGTAGACGGCGAGCCAGCTGAGCAGCACGAGCTGGCCGCCAGGATGTAGGCGCTGGCCGCCGCGATGCTGCGCCTACAGAAACTTCTGGATAGGGAAGCTGGTGGCGTACGCGAAGATCTGCGGGACGAGGCTGTAGGCGAACTCGGCGGCGGCGCCGGCGATCTGCGGCGGCGCCGGCGATCTCCGGCGACTGTCCCAGCAGCAGCGGCGGCTCCGACAGCGCGTACACGGCCTGCGTCTTCGTCGTTGTGGGTGCGTCGCAGCCGCGGCTAGCTCTGTCCTCCCCGCCACCAGCTCTGTCCTCGCCGTTCCACCGTCACAGCCGCCGTCCTTTCGCCAGAAGTCATCGATTGTAAGTCTGTTTATTGTTCAGAGCTCACCATCCACAGATCTGTTTACCACTGTCATGTTCCCTGTTCGCAGTTCGATTTCCCCAAATCCGTTTGCCACCGTACGTGCCTGTCTGTGTGCGGCGCCCCTCGCCATACCCCGTCGTAACCTTCCGCCAGTTCGCCCATGCTGATCCCGTAGACCCCCACGCAGCAGCTGCAGGAGAAGACGTGGTGTGGTGCGTTCCCCTCGTCAAAATCGCCGCTGCACGGATCCACATTTTCTCCACACCTCTGCACTGTCGAGGCATGGGCGACGGACCTGTTCTCCGGTCTGCGGCAACAGGACAGTACCTCTTTCACTTTATTTATTATTAAATGCCTCCCTCTATCTCTATGCTCTCCCTCCCCTCTTCGCATTTTAGGTCCCTACATCTACCGCTGTCCTCGAGGACTCTTTGGGTTTGTTATTTTTTTTTGGAGTTGTCAGCTGCCGTCAGAGTCCCTCGCTTTGCTGCTGAACCCTAGAACTTGCCAAGGCATCTGTTGGTGCGCGTGTTAGCTATTATTTTAGCCAGTCATTTGCTTTACAAGAAAGGACCAGATGAATCTGTCTTACGTTCTTGCTTTGTTTAAACCTAGCTAACGTGTTCTATTATACACTAACCTCCGTTTTCTTTGTTTCTTGTTCTTTTTCTAAAGGATACGACCTCCCAGCGATCGAGAGGACCCACAATGGGTTAGATCCCATAGTGCAACTCACGCTCTGGATGCGAGTTCATATACTTCGAAGGGGACATCGATCTGAGACCTTCAGTAGAGATAACATCACAACATTTGGTATGGAACACTTTTGATCTATTTCTTTGGATGCACTTTTCGTGGGTTAACAATGTTGTTGTTCCCTGATTTGGTGTTTTCCTACTAAAGGACTTACCACAGTCAGCTCGAATGGTTTGTTTTTCCTTTGCGTATATGTACTTGTGTTTGTGTTTTTTTGGGTGGTGGGATCATGGTATACTGTTGGCTGGTTTTCCCTCTTGCTACTGTGCTCGCTCTTTGATCATGTGCTTCTGTCGTGTCAGTGCCATGGTGTTGTGTTTCTTTTGTAATTGTGTAGTCTTAGCTCTGAGGCAGCGTTACCTCGGGTCCCACGTGTGGCTTTTTGGGAGTCGGTTTTCGTGTGTTGTTGACCCCTGCAGGTTACTCTATTCAAAGTTCTGAAAGTTTAGCTTATTAGGATATGCATCTACCTGTGCGTTGACCGCAAACATCTAGCTATTGCGTGTAAGGGGTTTCTGCAAAGAGTAAAAGGGTTCGCATATAAATTTGGTGGCCAATCTATTATTTCTTAGGCTAGAAACAACATTGGCTTCGGATGGTGGGTCTTCTCCAAGGTGAAACCAAAACAGTTTGAATCAATGGTTTGAATTATGGTTACACAATAAGCATTAGCACAAAATATATTCAGAGATTCCCTGCAGTCTGATCCTCGCATACAGTTTAGTTGGGTGAGAAAAATAAATTTCATGCTTAATTGTGGTTGGGACTTCTTAGCTCCCTAGAGCTCTTTATTTATGCTTGCAGACGTTCGGGCTGTGTGCTCGGAACTTAGTTATCTCTCTTATTTATAGTTGCGGTTCTTTGTGCTATGGAACACCTGCCTTGCTACAGCCCCGATGATGTTGGTGGGACCCTTTTGTCTAAATGTGTTCCTGCATATGCCCTTCACCTCTTTACTGCTCTTCTTTTCCTGGTTGTGTCTATATTTGGTTCTTCTTCGTTTATATATTCTGAGATTGATTTTGTGTCCTTTGCTTCCTCTCATAGACCCTTACCACATACTGGTGCTGCCTTAGTTTAACTTCCTTTGCTTACCTACGGTTTGGGAATATTTGCTTTTGATGTCGACGTCAGCTGAATGTAGGCTTTTGCTGCTGTATAATTGTGCCTTGTCTCTTTTTTGCCCTCCTTTTGTTGGTTCTATCCATGTTTTCTTTTTTTACATGTATGTGTTCTTATTGTTTATGTATTTACTTGTTCTTATTATTTACAATTGTTGCTTCAGGAATTTGCAACGTGCTTCCCCTTCTGCCCACGTGCTCGCTCCACTGAATACGCTGCGTATCAGGTATGTCGCAGGTTCTGCGTGCTCTATTTTATTTCCTGTACTTTGGTTAATTGTTATGGTTTACTTGTTACGTTTGCACTTGCTTCATACATCCATACTAGAATTTATCCTGTATGCTTCTCCTTTTTGGCCATCTTGGCTTTACCTCCCTACTTGCTGTTACCTCTGGTGGTATTCAAAACTGATTCCAGTGTGATACCTGTGCTCTTGTCCCATACCTAGACACTCCATTTGCGATTCTATAAACTGCTGACCAATGGACCATGAGCCATGTCAGAGTACTGGTCGCTCTCCTGGAAATGAGAGGAAAAGGAGACCTACCACCTCTGGTTTGTTCCTTTGGCCACTTTTTCGTTTCTATTTACTGACTTGCGCTGTTTCTGGGTCCCCTGCTTGTTGCTCAATCTGTTTGCAAGATGATGACCTTGTTTCTTAACCAATGGTTGCCACAGACATACTTGTATTTTCTCCATCGGACATGACCGCTCAGACATCCTTGCTTAACCAACAATGCATCCCTATTTGGCCGACGTTTCCACTAAGACCTCGTACGTATCATGTACATCTATTGGGATTATGATGCATCACACGCTCATTCTTATGCTCTCCTCTTCGTTGTGACCTGGTAAAACATAGATCCTAGATCGTTGTTGCATTTCCCTAGAGAGGCTTCCACCTCCAATAGACACCGTCGAATTGAAGTGAGAAGGCGAACACGAGCTTGTGCAGCACAGGCTCCATGCTCGACTCTACCTGCTCCTGCTGTTCCTCTAAAGGACTCCTACATTGCTCGCTTGAAAGGTCCCCTGCTAGGCGCTACAGTCTCCACATGCACGTGTCTTACCTCTGTTGTGTTTTGCTGATCCATTGTTGTTTTGTGTTCCTTCAGACAACAATCCATTCATTTTTATTATGGTGGGCCGACACACGAATGCCCTTTTTGCGGCGCCTTCTTTTGGTTCCAGGAGCGTGTCAAGAGTGCTTCTGCTGTAACTCAGCGGAGGATTGTCTACAACCTTTGTTGTAAGGGTGGGCGGATCAGGTTGGAGCCTTACAAAAAACCACCTGAACCTCTGCGAACTCTTCTGAGGTTTGATGGCGACGCTCGCTCAAAACGGTTTTTGCGCCAGATACGATATACAACTCACTTTTCGCTTTCACCTCCTTGGGTGCTGCCGTCGACAAGGCTATAAACAATGGTACTGCACCGTATGTTTTCCGAATTAACGGTGTGGTTCATCATCGAATTGGAACGTTGCTACCTCGTCCAGGTTCACAGCCCAAGTTTGCTCAGCTTTACATACATGATCCTGACGCTGAGCTCCAAAGTAGGCTCCACATTTTTGGGAGCGATGATGCTGGTGTTGCTTGCCCAGACTCCGCTGTTACACAGTCCTTGATGGAGATGCTTGACGCGCATAACGAGCTTGTAAAGGCCTTTCGTTGTGCTCGTGAACGCATAGAACAAACACACAATAGCGATATAACGTTACGTTTATTGGGTTGCAATACTAGACACGATGTCCAATATAATTTGCCTTCAAGCGGTGAGATAGCTGCCATAATTGTTGGTGATTACTCATCTTCTCAGTACACATACGATGTCCTTATTCATGCTAAGAACCATGGTCTCAAACGTGTTTCACATTTGCATCCGTGTTATATGGCTCTGCAATATCCACTCCTTTTTCCCTATGGTGAACATGGATTCCATCTTGGCATTAGGTATGCGGATGATGACGTGAACGAACGAACAAAACGTAGATACACGACGATGCTTGAGTTTGTTAGATACCACACACACTATAGGTTGCGTGATGCAAACCCGTACACTTGCTATGGTAGGCTCAGTGATCAGATTGGTGTCGATGCATATTCTACAATCGAAGCCTCTAGATTACAATTTATAGCTGACCACCAGAAAGATTTGCGATACGAAACAGTGCAGGGTGTGTCTGATGCCATTGATAAGGGTTTGGTTAGTGCTGATTCTGTTGGAAGCAGGATGGTCGTTCCTTCGTCGTTTACTGGTGGTAGAAGGTATCATGTCATGAACTACCAAGATGCTATGGCAATATGTAGAGTCTTGGCCCTCCTGACTTATTTGTGACCTTCACGTGCAACACTAAGTGGAAAGAAATAGCGGATGCCATCGTTTGAAACTGGACAACAACCATGCGATCGCTCCGACGTAGTTGTTCGTGTCTTCCACATGAAAGTCGATGAGTTCGTAGCTGATATCAGGG
>NW_023366808.1:0-85696 GCF_902167145.1 Zea mays | reverse complement strand
GGGAAGTTGTAGCTTTTGTGCATATGGGCGGTGCTTGTTGAGTGCATTTATCAACAAGGGGGAGAATTATACACATACACAAGCGTCTTGTTGAGAGTGCATTCATCTGTGAAGTTTTGTGCACTTCTTCAGGGGGAGTTCAGGAGGAGATTGTTTTTGTTAGGAGGAGATGGATGCTTTTGCTATTCATGTTGAGCCTTTGCCTCGTTCTAGAGGATTGTTTTTGCTTTTAGAGTTTTTGGTGCTTTTCATCTTTTGCTCTTATCATTGTATAGTGGTGTTAAGCCTTTTTCTACCTCTTCTTGAGGGCTAGCCATTTTTGTTTGGTTGTGTTGAGTCGTTGCTAATGTCTTAAGGAAACAAGCTTTGCTCATTTTCAATGTCTTTGGTTCTTTTGTCCAGCCTTGGTCATTTGAGTGAGCTCTTCCTTCTTCCTTTTTGTTGATCTTTGTGTTTGTGCAGTGGTGTTGACAATGCACACATTAAGTGATAGATTGCAACCACAAGGTTGAGATGCTTGAGTTTGTGATGAGTGATTGTCAACAGAGTAACTTCTTGGTTGAGTCGTGTGAACTAACTAGGACATGAGTGTGTGGCAACATGTCTCTTAGCTTCTGATGCATAGGTGTGAAGCCTAGAAGCTAGTGTCAATGGTGAAGGTGAAAGGTCATATGGGTTTGTGTTTATGGATTAGGATCGGTGAAGGATGAGCACTAGGTCTTTACTGAGAGACTGAAGAAGTTGGGTGACTGGCAGCAATGGATAACACCTAGGTACATCAGCATGTGCGAGGACATGTCGTGCGAATCATGTTGCCAATGTGTCTGAGGACTAGCGGGATACATGTCCAGGACGTGGGGGACGCGTATGGAGTGTGCTACCTACAAAAGTTTGGTGGTTGAGCCTCAAATCGTCTAGCAAAAGTTCAACGGATTTGGCCTCAAAACCTGATATTGAGATTCTAGAGGGAATCGAAGACGACATGTAGAGCCATCATGGAGAGTGTGTCAAGGCAAACCAACTTTGTAAAGGGAAGTGTGGCCATCAGATCATCATGTTATGAGTTGGCTCATTTTGTCCCAGGTTGATTGGATAATATCTATGTATCTAGGGGTAGTTTAGGAATGTTAAAAGCCCCTCTATAAATAAGGAGGAAGTGCTGCACCAACCAGTCATATCTCTAACAAGTAGGTTTTACTCTCTATTTTCTTATTTGATAGGAGATCCATAGATGCTTTGTATTGTTGCATTTATGTACTTGTGATTTTGGGTTAGTGTGAAAGGAAAATGTGCCATAGGGCCATTTCTACCTGTTTTGGTGATTAAGTGTCCAACACACATATTAGACTAACTAGTTTGATATGAGTATGATCACATGTTCACTTGGAGGCAAATTGATGGAACTAAGTCCAAATGGGAAAAATCTAGAGGCTAAAAGTGCAACTTTGGGTAAAACAACATAAACATGAGGTTGAGTGTTTGAACTAAGTTGCACATATCTTATTCTATGTTTCTAGCACTTTTGTTTGGCTACTAACTCATTTCTGCAAGAAAAGTGCATTTTGGACTTGCTTTTAGGCATATTGCAAATCCTGGCGAAAATCTAAGAAAGAGGTAAGTTTCATATCACTTAGTCAATTGGATTAGGTATTAATAATGTTTGTCTAAGTTGTAGGGAGACCCCAAAGACAGCCAAAATGATTTGGAGAAGATAGGCTTAAAAGAGCAAAACTTGGTTTGGTCGGGTTCGCACCAGATTGGTCCGGTGGTGCACCGGACCGGGTCCGTGTGACCAAGCCAAACCCTTCAGTGTACATTGGACCACTTCTCCAACGGCTAGTTTAGACATCGCACGACGGCCAACGACTAGCTGATGTGGCAGATGGTCCAGTGGCGCACCGGATCGATCCGGTGTCAAGCCGTTATGGAAAGCACCAAACAGAATCCCCGAGTGACCGTTAGTGTACACGGTTCGGTGCCCCATAGTGAGCATAATTTTAGCAGTTTTACAGGGAAGGAGGCAACCACTCCAAGGACACTTGGGGTTATAAAAGCAAGTCCCTAGGCACCTCCATTCAGTACACAAGCATCTCAAGAGACTCTCAACACTCCGACACTTCCACAACTCAATTGTGCGATTCTAGCGAGATTCGAGCGTCGTCTTAGTGTTGTTCTTCATATTTGGTGTATTGTGTGCTTGTGTTTCTATCTTTTGTATTGAGTTGCTGGTTTTGATCTCTTATGCTTGTACTCACTCCCTACTACTCTGATTTGTAAGGTTGATCTTTTGTAAGATTGCAAGAGACTCCAACTTGTGGAGATTCCTTGCAAACGGGAACTATATCGATAAAGAAGAACGTGGCACTCAAGTTTTGGTCTACGTGATCACTTGAGAAGGATTGAGTGCAACCCTTGTCGAAAAGAGGGCACCACAACGTGGATGTAGGCTTGGCCGAACCGTAGGATAAAAATCATCTATCTCACTTGTCTTTTACTTTCTTGTGATTTTCTCTCTTCCTAATTTCTCTCTATTCACTTGTGATATTGCTCTTAGTATAATTCACATCTTGGAAGAGCAATCAAGTGAAGATATTTTTTCTCTTTTCTTGTCTCAAACTTGATTTATATTGCATTAACTCTTTTACTAGATCAAGTTTTGTTTTAGTGATAATTTTGCAGGGTCACCTATTCACCCCCTCTAGGTGCTCTAAGTTAGTGTGGCTTTAACTATGTCGTGACCTCTATGTTTTATCCCTATCCAAGTTCGATTGATTTGGTTTTTTTGCGTGATTTTCCTCTTCCAAGCTCTTTTGATTGATTTTTTAATGTATTATTGAAATATGATTTTAGGAGTAGCTTTGGGTTAGATAGAGACTTGACAAACACTCGGGGGATTTGGATAGGTAGTACCACATTTCCCTGATTCTTTAAGAAAACCACAGTTCAAGTTTGAATTTTCTGATCTATTTGAAAAATGGTTGATCTTTCTATGGTCAAACTTCTGGGATGCACTAGAATCCTTTCTAACTTGCTGTCCATAAAATTTCATCTCGACGTGTGAAGTTTTGATCGAGCAGCTCTACCATGCAGGTGAGAGGCACTGTTGTTGATCTGTTTTAAAAAATTTCGATTTGCTTTTTCTCGAATTTTCCTATGTTTGATTTGAGTTATGTTTGTTTTGATGGCTTGGTAATATTCTCAAGTTATTCAAGATATCATACCATCAATTGATTAAAGCTTTGCTCCGTTATTTCCATTCCATATAGGTTAAAGGGGATTGAGATGTATTGAGGTGGATTTTGACTTAGTATGGATTTAAACCGACTCAATCTCACTAAATACATATGGATTAGCATCAAACCGAACAACCTCTAAGTTGTTTTTTTCAGAATTCATGCTACTATGTTATAAAAGTTACGGGTATATATTTGTCTATGTTATTGGAGTCTTCATAAAAAATGCTAGCCGTCAAAGAAAATTCAATCTTTTCATGTACACTGTAAAAATTGGATCTTTTAATTGTATATTCCCAAAATGTGATCTTTTAGTGGTACCTAGCCAAATTTTCATTCGAGAAAACAGCCGTCTAGCCCCTCGCCAGGCTCCCTACCTCGCACGCTCGTCTTCCTTTCCGACCGACGCCGCCTGCCGCCTCTGTCATCTCTCGGCTCCCGCCCAGCGGCCCCCCTTCCTCGATCTCTTCCACGCGCTCAACCTGGGCTATTGCCGCCTCCGGAGCTGAGCTCCCAGATCCGAGAGACGGCAAACTGTGTGGAAGGGTGGGAGTTGGGATAAGGTGCGGCTGGTGGCTCCGGCCTCCGGGAGACTGACGACAATAGTGACGGGACGAGCTGCGGATCGAGCAGCGATGATCCTACAGAGGGAAAACACGATCTCTGCCCCTCCTTCCCCAAAATCATCTCTCTCCCGATCTTGGCCTCCCCCAGATTCACCACCTGCTCTCCTCTTCGGCTACGACCTTGGCTCATCTGCATTAGCTTCTCCTGATTCGGACACGCAACATGGTACCCTTCTCTTTTCGCTCTTGACTACTCAGAATTAAATTTTGCTTGTATAGGATCTGAAAATATTTCCTATCTTCCTATTGTGTACCCATCTCTTTCCCCCCCTTGACTTCCCAGAATCACATTTTACTCATATGGAATCTGCATATTTTGTACCTTCCTAGTGTGGATGGATGATGTTATTCTCTGCTGACATGCCCCTGTCTTCATATGGATAGTATTGGTATTGAAATGTGGTCTACATAAATATTGTGTCATGGTGTATATTCCATTTTCAATTTGATCAATAATCAATCTTGCATCTATACCTGTGGCAAAGTTGTATTCATGATCAGAAGCTTGGCGAGTAGCCACTTTAAATATGCTTATTCGATATTAGAAGTCCCTAAAAGGCTAGAATGATGAATGCTAGAACTAGCTAGGGAAGCCTATCATAAGGTGCAGATATCCTACAGGTGCACAAGCCTATTTAGTACTCCCTTCGTTCTAAATTATTATACGTTTTGGCTTTTCTATCTATGTGTCTAGACCTAGTGTACATCTAAGTGCATAGCAAAAGTTGTCAAAGCGTTCTTTTAATTTGGAATGGAAGGGAGTAGCACTTTACCAGTCATTCGTTGCAGAATCAAATGGGATCAAGTGCATGTCCGACACATTTTTATAAGCTAAGAGAGACTATTTACTCAAGTTGTAAAGAATTGAGTAACTTGAAATGCTTTTGGTGTTCTAAGGTAGAGCACAAAAATTTAGTGTAATTTACCATTAAGCGTTGTCAAATAGAATGCAGAATTCTGTGAAATATTTGTGGTACAGTACTACCACAAAAATAGTGTTGTCTTTGATTAATTCAATGTGTTGCTCTATATCCTAAGTTATAATCTGACAACTTGTTTTGATGCCTTGATCCAAATTAATGACATGGTCTTCTATATTCAGTTTTTAGCTTACAAGTTATTAGCTCTGTTCTAAATTGTAGGTCGTTTTTGGCTTTTCTAGATATGTAGTTTTACTCTACACATAGTGTATATCTAGGTGCATAGCAAAATCTATGTGCCTATAAAACCCAAAACAACCTATAATTTGTGACAGAGGGAGTACAATACTTATTAGCTGCTACATCTGCAAAATAAAAACCAGATGGATTATCTGCATATAATATTCTGCAAGAGTACAGAACTATGATTAAAGGAGAAATTGACACAATTAAAATAGGAACAAAGAATGAAATTTCTGACGCCCTTCAAGACTAATCAACTTTCCATATTATTGCTCTCTTGTTATTGTATGATGAACTCTTATTATTGTATGATGAACTTTTCTTACAGCAGTTGAGGTAGTCTGACAGAAGAAAAGTAATATCAGAAAATAAATGTTGTGGAATTATACTTCTTCATTTGGAGTTAAACTGTTAATGAATGGAGTTTAAACTGTTAATGAAACCTTTTCATGGGTTATTTACTTTAGATGGACCTTTTACATTGGTTTTTCCCATATTGGTTATTTTAGTTATATCTTGGTTCTGATTAATTGGTATCTAAGTGTGGTGTATTTTTTAGACGCTAATTCTATATATATAGAGCGCGACGCAAACGCGCGTACCCGTACATCCACGTCGGCAAAAAAAACATATGCGCAGGATGTTCCATCAACGGACGAGATTTTTTTCTCAGCCTCCCCGGGCTGTTGTAGATGCCTGGAGAATTCTAGCGATGTGCAGTTCATAAAAAATCAACCGTTTTCTAGAAGGGTCTCAATAGGCCGCCAGCCGTGGAGGACAGGAGGAGACCTAGGTACCCACCGCGGCATCGCGCCACCGCCCAGGCACCCACGGCCCCACGCCTGGACAGCCCGACGCCCGCAGCATGCAGCGGCGCTGGCGCGCAGCGCTGCTCGCCTAGTCGCTGGAGGCCAGAGCCGCCACCCCGCTGAGCCAGACCGCCGGACGAGCGGAGCCCGCAGGCCGCAGCGATGCTCGCCCCGCCGACGCCCGGACCCAGAGCACCGCGCCCACGGGCCACCGCCGTTGTCCAGCCGAGCAACCGTGAGCCAAGCAGAGCAGGGGTTTGTGATTTGAAGTTTGATCTGAAGTTTTGACTTGAATTTGATTATTTATTTGATAGTAATCTCATATTTAATTATAGGAATAAGGTGGACATGATGTTTAATTATATTGCTTGATGTTTTCGATGTGATTGGTTTAAATTTTTTTGTTATAGTCTTAGTAGCCCCCCTCTTGGATCAATCCTGGATCCGCCACTGATTACTGCTACGAATATATGTACACAGTAATATAATCTCTAAGCTCCTCATGTTGCTACATTTGTAAACTTCAATATTTCATTACTGCTACAAATCTATGTACGGTTCCAGTTGACTATGGTAGCTTCCTTGCTTTCTGTTCTTGTCTTACCAGTCTGAGCTAAAGTTTTATTTATTAAATTGTGATGCAATGTTGCATCAATGCTGGACTTCGGCATTTGAATTTTACGTGCACTCTGGTTTTTATGTTGTTTACTGTCCATCTTTCTCCTAATCAATAAAATGCTTTGATTACTATTGACATAATGTGAACTTCGATTTATATGTTGTTTATTATCCATATTTGGCCCTATCCATGAAATTATTTGATTCATGTTCATATAATACTTAGAAGAATGTAATGTAAGCCTCAAATTCTCTAATTTGAGTTGCTATCCAGTTTAACACATTAATTTAACTGTCTAAATGTATCGTTTAAAAAAACTCGCGCAAAGCGCGAGCAAGTTACTAGTAATAAATGCATGAATTGAATGGCCAGGTTTACCACTCTAGTTTCGCTGATGATGATGGGATCACAAAAGCTTGCAGCTGTCCTTTGCTTCCACTGAAAACTCATATCAAGGGCCCGGCACCAGCCTCTGACCCTGGTATCGTGGCTACACAGATTTCAATGTACTTCCGCCACTATAAGATCATACTGAAATTCTTATTTGTGTCCATGCTATACAGATAAAGCGGACATTGTTGATGAAGCCATAACTTTCTTTCGAGCCAATGTTTTCTTCAAAAATTTCCATGTGAAAAGCTCAGCAGACAAGTTATTGATCTATCTGACGTTTTATATCAATATTGCCTTAAAAAGACTAGAAGGTTGCCGGACACTAGCTGTTGGGACTAAAGCAATCATTAATCTGGGATTGGAGAAAGTTCCTGTACCTGGGGAACCAGGGTTTCCTTTCCCTGGACTTTTCACTCTTCCCCAGTCCCAGGAGGAAGCAGGTATACATTTTCGTCTACAATTGTATGCACATATTTTTTTTCAAGACTAGTCTTTTCTATGTATAAAAGTAATATGCTAATTATTATTTTCACTTAATTATGTCCGTTGTCATAGTAGGACTGATTAAGTCTGCAAAACGAATGTACCCATGGATTCCAGTGATAAATTGACGATTGTGCATTCTGTGTCTGAATGCAGAATTGTTGAGGAATTATTTGAAGCAGATAAGGGAGGAAACAAGTGGAAGATTGCTCAACTGTGCATACAGAGCTAATGGCTTTCCAAACAAGTGGTGGTTGGCTTTTGCTAAGAGGAAGTTCATGAACATTGTCATCCTTTAGACTTGGGCTTTTTGTACCAACTGGTTCAAGCTTTTTTTTCACTCATGATCGTGTGAAGTATCCACACACAACAAAGATAGTTATCCTACATCCCAAAGTAACACGCCAAAGACTTCGATGATAGGATAGATGAATGACATAAGATAAATTATTTGTTCCCAATTTGCGATGTATAACCGTGGGAACAGTAATTATCATGTTGTGTTGCCTTTTGTAATTCTCACCCTGCTATATCAGAGAGACGAAACCTGATACGGGGTATATTCTACAATGATGTCTAAAATGAGACAGTTCAAATGTTCTTACTATTGGTTTAGTATTAGCAAAAACTTCTTAGTATTGACAATGGTATAATTAAATTTTTCATGCAATTATCGTGCAATCAAACTAACAAGAGTTACTAAGAATTCTAAAAAAATAGATGTACTTCATTATTTATGGTCTATTTGCAGCATCATTAGATTCATAAAAATAGCTCTAATCTATAAAAAGTTAGTCAGACGGTCTAAATTTACAATTTTAATTTACTAAATTGATGAATCTAGGACCAGATTCATTATTTTGGTGTAGCTCCTTAAAAGGTACTTCGCTGACTTCAGTTTAGTAGAGTTGATAAAAATTATGCCACTGATTTAAAAAGCAAAAACAGATATAGATTTAATGTTTCACTTGTAAAACGGTCCCAAACAGCTCCTTTAGTAATATATCAAAATTTAAATTTTAATCCATCATATATTAATAGATAAAAAAATCTACCGTTTTTAATCCTTTATAGTTGATAGAATCTTTTTTATTTTTATCTATCAATATATGAGTTAGAATTTGAAATTTCATATAATGGTAGAGTAAAATAAAGTACGTCTGTAGTTTTTTTTAGAATTTTGTATAACTTTTAGTAGTTTAATTACACTACGATTGCACGAAAATTTTGATTATATATATATATATATATATATAGTATTTAGAGCACTGAGCTCTCTCTAACTATTAGAAGCCCCGACCAGCAACAGACCAGGTGCGCGGACCGCACCGTACCGACCAGGTGCGCAGGCTTTTTGGCTCACTGTGCCACCTACTTACGTCAATTATAACTACGTGTTATGCTCAATCGTGTTACGGTTTACACACTTTTTGGTATGCGCATGTTGTACACAAGTTTACGCTTATTTTGTCATAAACCGCTTCCTGTACTATCATATAAAACCGACCGCGACGACTGCTTTTGCCCGAGAGGACTAGGGTTTCAGCGGCAGCGGCTGCCGAGCCCCATTCCCCGATCTGAAGCACCTCAAACCACCGCTCTGCCCCAGATCCAGATCCACCCAGCTACTGCCTCCTCGGCGCCCCTCGGCCAGCTAAAGGGACCTCCTCGGCGCGCTCCTTTGCCGCCACAGGCGCCGCCGCGCGCCTCCATGCCTCCGCCCCGGCGCCTGCCGCGGCTGGAGCAGGAGGCGCTGTGCCGTTCTCGGTCCAGGCGCCCAACGAGAAGATCGAGATGTACTCGCCGGCCTTCTATGCCGCCTGCACCGCCGGAGGAATCGCCAGCTGCGGCCTCACCCACATGGCCGTCACGCCGCTCGACCTCGTCAAATGCAACATGCAGGTGAGCGGGCAGCGGCCTAGATCTGTGTCCCCCGGTACTCCACGAGCTTTTTTTTGGAAATCTCGTGCGGATCTGTGGTGTTTGGTTGGTTGGGAAGGTTAGCCGTAGGCTTGAGATCTCGATTTCGTCTCCGTGATCTGGATGTTGCAAATCTAGCCACATCCTGCGTGACTATGCGTGTAGATTTACTTCCTGTGTGCATCGGTAATTCGGTTTCCTTTCCACTTGTGAGATTCGTTGGTTCAAACTTGTGCTTGATGTTTTTTTAAAAAAAGTACTAGTTTGGTAGTTTGCTAGCTTAGTAGCTTTTGTGTGGATTGCTATAATGCAGGGCTTGTTCTGACTGCTTAAAGTAGGTTTGTGAATACGTGGCTAGACCTGTGACTAAATTTTTGCTACCAATATAGTTCTGGAAATTAGTTGGAAAATATGATAATTGCATGTAGATTTGTAATTTGAAGTACTATTATACAATTTCAAATTATTAAATTTAAACCTTCCTTTGTAATAGTGCATACATATGCTACACCCACCTCCGCCAGCATTTAGCATCATTGTATTATCATAAAACCATAATTTCCAGGTAGTATTTAGTTGTGTTAGTCTATTAGGTGAATGCTTTTAATCATTATACCATTTTCTGTTGAGCTTTACTAAGGAAAGTAGTGACTCGACTCGTGAATAGCTGAACAAGACTGATCTCAGTATGCTGGCGAAAAAATGGTGAATTAGAGTAATCAATCATATTATCTTCCATATTTGCATATAATTATACTTTTTGCAGGTGGTATTAATGAAGAAAGATCAGAAATAGCTGAAATTGAAGCAGCATCAACATGTGAAGCTGCTCGGCTTAGAGCTACTCTCCGGCGAGCTCCACCCGGCGCTGTTCGGCAACCTCACCAGCCTTTTGAACTGTAAGATTTGTTATTCTTTAGTTATACAATTTCTAGTAGAGACAACTTAAGTATTACAGCTATGTGTTAGGGAGGGTTCAAGAAAAAGAATGAATTTTGTATTCAGCATATGTGCATAATAGGGCTTTGATTCTCAAGTCCTGCAATATTGGAAGTATGCATAACAGAGTTTATTAAAGAAAGAAATGTCCTCACTTGCTGGCAGTTTGTCCATTGTATTTTTGTAAATTAAGGTTATTAAAGAAAGAAATGTCCTCACTTCCTTCGAAAAATATAGTATCTCATGGATTAATTTATGATATTAGCACTTGCTACGGCCTATAGGGTTTATATAGGTTCACAGCTTCTTATTGTCCACTAGGCTTCTCCAGCTACATTGTTTTGTAAGGGACATAAACTAGCTAATTGCTGTCACTTAATTACTCCTCCATTTTCCCTGTTGATTAAACTGGTATATAGGTTCATGGATTTACTTATGCTTATTCTGACGTGTCTTTATGATTTATACAGGCTTACACATACCTGTTTTGATAAGAGCCGAGCAGCGATTCTTCCATTTCAGACCACGACCTAGCTAAAGGCTAATGGTTCCAAATGTCTGAAGTACCGAAGACAGGGCTAGCTCCTCGTTTTTTGTCATGTCAAATAAATCGTGTATGATTGCAACAATATTGGCAAAATATCGTTGTGCTTTATATTTTGATATACTGTGAACAAACAAGTGCCCTATGAGACCATCATGATTTATGCATTTTCAAACTAAATTTTACGACACTTCTTGTTGTGTTTTATGCTTCCATTAAAAAACAGTCTTACTGCGTTTTACGCCAAATTTATGACACTTTTTTATGTGTTTTACAGCAATCTCTTGCGAAGTGAGATTGTGCGCGTGTTTTATACTAAATTTCGTACTCATTTACGCTGTTTTAGCTCACGTTTTACGCTGAAATCATTCGAGCCAGAACCCGCGCACGATCGGCTGCACGCGATTTTCACACCGTAATTTTTGGCTCCGTTTGCTGTTATAAAACAGATATAGGATTTACGCTAAATTTCGTACTTATTTACGTTATTTTAGCTCACGTTTTACGCTGGAATCGGCCCAAGCCAGGACCCCGCTCACGATCCGCTGCTTAATTTAGGCCCCATTTGCTGTTACAAAACAGATATAGGATTTACGCTAAATTTCGTACTCATTTACGCTGTTTTAGCCCACGGTTTACGCTGAAATCCGCCCGAGCCAGAACCAGAACAACATACTGCTTGATTTATGCTGTCAAGTACATGTCATTATACAGTCGTAAACGTTGTCCAAAGTGTCATATTCGCTCCACGTGATTCGGGCTTCAAAAGATTCCTTTATGCATTTTTTTATGCATCTTTATCCATATATATATGCATTCGTATATTGTGTTACGCTTATCGTCCTAGAATCTTGTCTGTTGACTGCATGGCTGACGCAAGCACGCGGGTGCTGAGTCGACCACGTCCTGGCTGGGGCTTCCATTAGTAGGGGAAGCCCAGGGCTTCCATTACCTCTTCCCTATATATATATATATATATATATATATATATATATATATATATATATATATATATATATATATATATATATTGTATATTAGGAGCCCTGGGCTTCCAATAACTAAAGGAAGCCCAGACCAGACAGTGCAATCCGATCGAGCCGGACCAGGTCCATACGTCTATAAAAGAAAATCCGTAGTGCTAGGGATCAGTTTTTCACGCCCCATCTCGATTCATTAGCGACGACGGTTGCCCGATGGCGCGCGCGGCGGTGGACCTCCGGCCAGTGGCTGTGGTGGCCGCGGCTCTCCGACCTCGACATGCGGTGGCGGCGGTTCCCAGGCCGGCAGTGGCGGCCCCCGATCCAGAGGGCGAGCGGCGGCAGCGCCCTTGTGCGGTGGCGGCGGTTCCCAGGCCGGTGGCCGCAAATCCATTACCTCGACGAGCGGTGGCGGAGGTTCCTCGATCCGCAGCGGGGCCCTTGTACGGGCAAGCGGCGGCGTCCCCGAAGCCCCGAGGAGGCGACACTTCCAAGGCCGGCGAGCAAGCGACGCCCGTCGACGTGCGAGTAGCGACGGCGACGCATGAGGCGCGATGTTCGAGCGAGCGACGTCACGGAAGGCGCGAGATACGCGCAGCGATGATCACGCGTGACATCCTCCGATCCGGCGTAGTTTTCTTTTCGACTATTGTGTTTTATGCCTACCACATGTACTATTTACGCTAAAAACTGTACGATTTTATGGTTAAACACGTAGTTTGTATATCAGTTTACTGCATGCACATTGGAAAGGCAATTCCTTAATTTATGTTGTTCGTAATTTGCGCGCATGCAATGGAAACTCCCACGATTTTGCCATAATTTTTGGATCTGTATAAAAATAGAAACCGCATGCATGCGGCTGCCATGTTTTTCGGAACTGTCATAAAAATAGGATCGTAATAACAACCTACTAGAGTTATCAACCTCTCATTGACTCGGTATTTACGCTTATAATTGAGGGATTTTATGCTCAAAACTTAAGGTTTTTACGCTCCACCCGGATATGCGTCCACCAGTGAATAACATGCCAGATTCGTGTGCATGCAGCTGATAACAGATTTTTACGCAGTATACCCAATTGCATAATTATCTACACAGTGTAGCATATTTAGTATCACTATTTATCATAAAATAATAATTACGAGTCTAGCTGCATGGCTGTTGCAGCGATCCTAAATTTATGGAGTAAATAAAGCATTTAAAATAGAAACCGTCACACATATCTTTCCTAAATTTACGCGCATGCAAGGGAACGTGTTTGACTCATGCATGCATTTTGCCATAATTTTTGGATCTGTATAACCGCATGCATGCGACTGTCATGTTTTCGGATCTGCCATAAAAATAGAATAATAATAACAACCTACTAGAGCTATCAACCTCTCACATTGGCTCGGTATATACGCTTATAATTGAGAGATTTTATGCTCACAACTTAAGGTTATTACGCTCCAACCCGAAGATGCGTCCACCAGTGAACAACATGCCAATTTTTTATGCAGTGTAACGAATTGCATAAATACCTACACCATGTAGTATAATTTGTATCAGTATATATCATAAACTAGATTTAATGTGTTTAACTGCATGGCTTTTGGAGGGATCTTATATTTATGAAGGAAATAAAACATTAAATATGATTTTTTTGTTTCTATGCGTGTAATTTATTTCCTTTCATTGCACATTATTTTCATCATAAATTCGTGTGCATGCAGCTGGTAATAGATTTTTACGCAGTATATCGAATTGCATAATTATTTACAAGGTGTAGCATATTTAGTCTCAGTATATATCATAAAATGGTCCTTACGCGTCTAGCTGCATGGCTATTGTAGCGATCCTAAATTTATGGAGGAAATAAAAGATTTAAAAATAGAAACCGCCGCACATATCTTTTCTAAATTTATGTGCATGCATTGGATCGTGTTTGACTCATGCATGCATTCCTTTTTTTTTGTGCTAACAGACGTGGGGCAGGTGGCGCACACGACAGCCTGGTTGGGCGCGCTGGATTGAACCAGTTTGCAGGAGTGATCGGCCTGGGCTTCCTTTAACTATTGGAAGCCTAGGGCTCCCGTTATACCTACCCTAATATATATATATATATATATATATATATATATATATATATATATATATATATATATATATATATATATATATATAGTAAACTTGTAATGATTGCACGGTAATTTTCCCGTCCCTCGTACAGTTTTTGGATTGATGATTTGCAATGTAAACAAGAGCGTGGGGGAACTGGATGATTATTCATAATAGGCGGGTTATTCGATTATATTGGAAGAGAAGGTAGGGATATTTGGAAAAGAAACGGGAGATGAGCTTGTTTAGCATTAAAAATTCTTGAAACAATAATTTGTACGTTGTTCACCTTTTCCCCTTTCCGAACGGAGAATGCACATTCAGCAGTCAAAACATCATAAATTTAACTAAATTTATATAATAAAATAGTAGTATTTAGGATATCATTTAAATCTTATTTGTTTCCTCAAAAATTATATATCTATTGATGTGATAAATCTTTATAAGATAGTTGTTGTGCTGGTGCGAGAAATTCCTCCTAGCACAGAAATTTGTAAACTGTTTACACAAGCGAAGTGAGCACACTGTACGATACGATGCACACATGAAATTCCACCGCTAGGAATCCCCATGCCAGCCTTCGTTCTGTCAGAAAATGAGTTTTTTCTACTCGTCGCCATCTACACCAAATAGTGTAAACGGCCGTGTAAAATATTATTTTGTATTATAGATTACACTGTTTTGTAAATTTAAGTTTAATATAGAAAACAATATGAGAAGTAAAATAGAGAGTCTGCTGGAGATCAGACTCATCAAGTGGACAAAGGATAGCTTTTTGAAACAAAATCAATCATGCCCACTCAGATAAGTGAGATGTAGCCTTATTAACAAGGAATATATAGTAGGGTTCATAAAATCTATTAAGAATATTTAACTACCATATGAAACTGGGCTACACAAGGTAGATCATGCATGCTGCAAGTAATAGCCATTAACATATATAGCTCTAGCATAGTTACCTTGACTAAAGTTTAATTGGTGTTACATTAAATATTTGAATATTAATTATAATAATTAAATATATACTTAATTATGATTAATAAATTTATCTCGTCTTTTAGTCTTTATCTATATAATTAGTTTTATAATTAGATTATATTTAATAGCTGTAATTATCATTTAAATATTCGATGTGGTAGAGACTAAACTTTACTCTATAACGGGGTGGAACCAAACACCTCATAATTGAATCGGCAGAAAAATGTAGTCAAAGCAGACGCTTGAATGTTCACTGCACGGAACGCCTTCCCAGCGCAAAGGCCAAAAGATGAACCGATATTAAATAAATTGGCATATTATGTACATTGGAATTGAATCAAAACAGAAAAGTATTATTTGAGATCGGTTCTTCATGTGAAGAATATGATGGAAACACATAAATAAATAAATAAATAGCTGGAACAACTTTTTTTAACCGTAGCATTGACACCATCAGGTGCAATCCTACCCTCGCTCTTGTACTTAAGATACTCAGCACGCACGAACTTGGTGAAACCCCTGAAAAAATCAAGACAATGAACCAAACAAGTCAAATTCAAACCTTTCGTCAATGCTGCGACTTGACATTGGGTTCAACAGGGAAAGCGTCTTCGTTTCCCACATACCACTTCCTGCCGCGGATGATCTTTTGTCGGCTAGGGAACTTAAACTTGGCACGACGGAGGGCTTCTTCAGCGTGATTAGCATTGCTTTCCTTTGCATCGCACAGAAAGGACGACCTAACCAATGTCCACGCGAGCACAGGTACCCTGAGGCTTGCCGAAAGCACTCCTCATACCAGTCTGGAGCCGATCAGCCCCAGCACATGAAAGCATCTTGTTGATACGAAGGAAATGGAACGGATGGACAGGTTTTGTTCGGTTATTCTTATCTCATGTGAATTAGATAAGATTAAAAAAAAATATGAAAGATTTTAACTTATTTAGGATTTAAACTATTCAATTACTCTCAATCTATATGTATTGAGGAGAGCAAAACGAACAAGATCTAAGGTGGAAGGCACCATTCCAGACACTCTTAGTCTCGTGTACTTGATGCAATCAATGCGCGCAGCCTCAAGAGTCTCACTGTAAACGTTCTCCTTCTCTTAACTCAGGGCTTGTTCGTTTCGGTGCTAATCCATATGGATTGAGCTGAGCAGGATTGGATGTGTTTCAATCTATAACAAGTCAAAATTCTTTTTAAAAATTTTAAATTCTTTACAATCCATATGGAATGGAAATAACCGAACAAGATGAATGGCAGTGAAAGTCTAAAAAAATCTTTGGTCTGGACTCTGGACCAAAGTTTTTCGCTGACACATGACTACAGTCTTGCCTTTTCTCCTTCTCTCCTATACGGCAACCAAAATATTGTATCTTTAAACAAGTGTTGGATTATGCTGATAGAATTCCCCTCTCGTTGCCATAGTTAGTTAGTTCTTCTTGCCTGAGACATGTCCTTCTCAAGATCCTATCGGTGCTATGCTTTGCCGTGGGACATTCTCGTGGATCTTCCCTTGACAAATCTAGAATGGATCTGATTCTTTTAGGAAAAGAGACAGCAACAGCTTTGCATGCAGGTCCAAGGGCGCTGGGATCTTGGAAGGACATGTGTGGAGCGCACGTTTAGTCAGATTAAATGACTGTTCGTCCTGTTTTAGAATATAATCTTGCTCATCATCAACAACCAAAATAGAGCTTTTCAATCAGCGAGTCATTGAGACTAGTTCTATTGTGTAGAAACAAGTGTCTGAAGAGCAACACACTGTCTCTTTCTTTGTAAGGAGTAAGTTTTTACATGTGAGATTTTTCTAGGTTATATGCATGCATGCCGGTAACTACCTACTCGCTTAGTTGGTGTGCGTTAGTGTGTTACTGTGTCTATTTTGATTAGCGGGTACCCAAGAATTAGCTATTCAGGACGTGTGCTGGACCGATTATCTGAAAAAGATAGAGGTATGTCTGCCAATCTTTTATTAATGAAAAAAGTGGTGTTGCTGACCACATTCGGCATGAAGTTTTTACGCATTTTTTTGGCAAGGTTCGTTCCTTCCAGATTCGCATTTGAGTTCATTTTTCTTGCCAAATTCCGGTCAGCTCATGAGCAAGCATGTGTGACCAAGTTTGGCACAAACCAAGCATACCAGACGCAGTTGCTTTGCGGCAAAATCCAGAAAACACTCGGTAAACTCTTTGCCGACTCGGCGAACTCGGTAGTGGTGTAGCTAGGATTTTAGTGATTGGTGGTCCAATTTATTTTTTTTCATAATATAAATACAACAATCTATAAATAGATATGTAATAAAAAATTACTAAATATAATATGGTCAAATAAAAAGGTCGTACAATCATCTACATTTTTTAAAAAAGTATAAAAGTCATTTGACATCTAAAAAAAATAAAAAAAATAACCAAAAAATGGTTGTATATACTGCGCATGTATGTATAATTGTATGAGAATTGATCGATCGGATTGGGTGTTGTCGATCGAATTTATGATACCTCTACGGTGAGCACGACCTTCTTCTACCTAAGCGACTTGACGTGAACGAAAAACGTACAATGTGTCTTACTAAGCCTAGCTAGAACAGGTAATAGGCATAGTCGTGCTAGATCTGCTTGAAAGCTTCATTGTGCATGCTTGGTCTAGAACTAGATAGCCATCTGATGCGATTGCAAGCCTAGGAGCTCAATTTCACATGTTTGTTATGATGTGTTGTCTCGTCCTCATAGATGCCTCAAATAAATAAAACAAAGTTGCTGCTTAAAACTAATATGTTTATACATAATATTTTTTTATACATAATACTTATAGTTTACTTGGTTTCAGGCTAGGGTGGTTTGTGGCCCATGCGAACCACCCTTTAGCTACGCCACTGTCACTCGGCAAAGAAGTATTGGGCTCTCGGCAAGAAAAGTCACCATCACTCGGTAAAGTTTTTACGGCGCTTGCCGAGATCCCTTTTTGCCGAGTACTGGGCTCTCGGCAAAGAAGTCTTTGCCGATAGCCTTTTTATGTCGAGAGTTTGGCTCTCGACAGAGACTCTCTTCGCCGAGAGTCGTTCTATGCCGAGCGCAACACTCAGCAAAGAATAGTTTGCCGAGTGTCCAATAAATAGCTCTTGGCAAAGAGTTGGGCACTCGACAAAGAGCTGCATTTCGGTAGTGACAGCAGTTTTGAATGGACAAGGTGTCTTTGGAACTGTCACACCCAGATTTAAAGGATAAAGTCGGGTGCATCTCATACGTGCGCCAAGGAAGAACTTCATATATAATGACATAATGTATAGAGATAAATATCATAAATATCATAAATGTACTTATTACATAGCAGAAGTCTTACAAAATAAATGATAATAATAAAATGAACTAAATATTATTTTCCAGGAGCCACAAAGCTGACCGGGAGAAGCCACCTAGATCAACTCGTAAGCTTCATTGTAGGGCGGCTCCTCTTCGACCACTTGCTCTTCACCAGTGGGGGGTTTATATATCGCAAGAGTGAGCTCACAAAAGATCATAGCTCAACAAGCTGTGGGGATTAATGTGCATGAACTCACCAAAGGTGGGAGTTCATGTGAAGTGTAAGACTGATCAACAAATAAGGGTTAAAGCTGAGCATTGCTTTTATAAGTTGGTCAAAATTTTATTAGCAGTTACTAAGTGTAAGTAAATACCAAACCATAGTAATAGTAAATCAAAGTAATAATAAATCCCAATGCGATGCAAATGACTAATTAAATTTAATTCCATAAATTAATCATGTGAGGGTCCGAGCTGCTCATGACCGTGAGCACGGCTGATATACCAGTTTTACACTCTGCAGAGATTGCGCATCTTTACCCATAAGTCATGTTACCCATCTGCCAAGGGATCATGAAAGGGAAATAGGGTCAAACCTTTTCCTAAATGATTTTGGTGGTTGAATTGCCCAACACAAATAATTGGACTAACTAGTTTGCTCTAGATTATAAGCTCTATAGGTGCCAAAGGTTCAACACAAACCAATAAAGAGTCCAAGAAAGGGTTCAAATGAAAGGAGCAAAAATCAACCGAAGGCAGCCCTGGTCTGGCGCACCAGACTGTCCGGTGTGCCACCGGACAGTGTCCGGTGCACCAGGGAGATCAACTCCGAACTTGCCACCTTCGGGTTTCTAAAAATGGCTCTCCGCTATAATTCACCGGACTGTCCGGTGTAGCACCGGACTGTCCAGTGTGCCAGCGGAGTAACGGCTATCTGCGCCAACGGTCGTCTGCAAAAGTCTACAGTGAACAGTGCACCTGCGCGCGCAGAAGTCAGAGCAGGCGCCAGATGGCGCACCGGACAGTGAACAGTGACTATCCGGTGGCCCCACAAGTCAGAGCTCCAACGGTCGAACCCTAACGGTTGGGTGACGTGGCTGGCGCACCGGACAGTGTCCGGTGGCGCATCTGACTGTCCGGTGCGCCCATCGCAGACAGCCTTCCCCAACGGCCACTTTGGTGGTTGGGGCTATAAATACCCCCAACCACCACACTCCAAGGAATCCAAGATTTTCAGACATTCATTCAATACAAGAGCTAGGTGCATTCAATTCTAGGCACAATTCAAAAGATTCAAAGCCTCTCCAAGTCCCAAATTCACTCCAAGCAATTAGTGACTTGAGAGAGTGTTTTGCTTGTGTTCTTTGAGCTCTTGTTCTTGGATTGCTTTCTTCTGTCCCCATTTCTTGTTCTCAAGCTACTTGTAATCAAAACAAGAGACACCAAGTTGTGGTGGTCCTTGTAGTGGTCTAAGTGACCCATTTGATTGAAGGAGAAGCTCACTCGGTCTAGGTGACCGTTTGAGATAGGGAAAGGGTTTGAAAGAGACCCGGTCTTTGTGACCACCTCAACGGGGAGTAGGTTTGCAAGAACCAAACCTCGGTAAAACAAATCATCGTGTCACTCTCGCTATTTACTCGTGATTTGTTTTCGCCCTCTCTTTCGGACTCGATTATATTTCTAACGCTAACCACGGCTTGTAGTTGTGCTTTAAGTTTATAAATTTCAGATTTGCCTATTCACCCCCCTCTAGGCGACTTTCAATTGGTATCAGAGCCTGGTACTTCATTAGAGCCTAACCGCTCGAAGTGATGTCGGGAGATCACGCCAAGAAGGAGATGGTGACCGGCGAGAAGCCTGCCACAAGCCACGAGAAGGCTCCATCGGGTGAGTCCGGCAACAAGTTGAAGGGATCCCCTTCACACAACAAGACGCACAAGAGCGGCGAAAAGAAGAAAATGAAGAAAGTGGTCTACTACGAGACCGACTCTTCATCGCACTCTACATCGGGATCCGACGCCATGTCCGTCACTTTGAAGCAACATGAGCGCAAGAAGTTTAGTAAGATCCCCCTACACTATCCTCGCATTACTAAACGTACTCCATTACTTTCCGTCCCACTAGGCAAACCACCGGTTTTTGACTGTGAAGATTATAGTATGTGGAGTGATAAAATGAGCCACCATCTAACCTCACTCCATGCTAGCATTTGGGACATTGTTGAGTTTGGTGCGCAGGAACCATCCGTGGGGGATGAAGGCTATGACTCGGACGAGGTAGCCCAAATCCAGCACTTCAACTGCCAAGCCACTACTATACTCCTCGCCTCTCTAAGTCGAGAGGAGTATAATAAGGTGCAAGGGTTGAAGAGTGCCAAAGAGATTTGGGACGTGCTCAAGACCGCGCACGAAGGAGACAAGGTGACCAAGATCACCAAGCGGGAAACGATCGAGGGGGAGCTCGGTCGCTTCATGCTTCACCAAGGGGAGGAGCCACAAGCTATGTACAACCAGCTCAAGACTTTGGTGAACCAAGTGCGCAACCTCGGGAGCACAAAATGGGATGACCATGAAATGGTCAAGGTTATTCTAAGATCACTCGTTTTTCTTAATCCTACACAAGTTCAATTAATTCGTGTTGATCCTAGATACAAGCTAATGTCTCCCGAGGAGGTTATAGGAAAATTTGTGAGCTTTGAATTGATGATCAAAGGCTCCAAGAAAATCATCGAGCAAGGCACCTCCTCCACACCCGAGGTACAACCGGTCGCATTCAAGGCGACGGAGGAGAAGAAAGAAGAGTCTACATCAAGTAGACTCCCCATCGATGCCTCCAAGCTCGACAACGAGGAAATGGCGCTCATCATCAAGAACTTCCACCAAATCCTCAAGCAAAGGAGGGGGAAGGACTACAAGCCCCGCAACAAGAAGGTTTGCTACAAATATGGTAAGCCCGGTCATTTTATTGCTAAATGTCCTTTGTCTAGTGATAGTGATAGGGATAATGACAAAAGAGGGAAGAAGAAGGAGAAGAAGAGGTACTACAAGAAGAAGGGCGGCGAAGCTCATGTTTGCCGGGAGTGGGACTCCGACGAGAGCTCCACCGACTTCTCCTCCGATGAGGACGCCGCCAACATCACCATCAACAAGGGTCTCCTCTTCCCCAACGTCGGCCACAAGTGCCTCATGGCAAAGGACGGCAAGAAGAAGAAGGTAAAATCTAGATCCTCCACTAAGTATGCAACATCTAGTGATGAGGCTAGTTCTAGTGATGATGAGGATAATTTATTGACACTTTTTGCCAACCTAAACATGCAACAAAAGGAGAAATTAAATGAATTAATTAGTGCTATTCATGAGAAGGATGAACTCTTGGATAGCCAAGAGGACTTCCTTATTAAGGAAAACAAAAAGCATGTTAAGGTTAAAAATGCTTATGCTCAGGAAGTAGAAAAATGTGAAAAATTAACTAGTGAGCTAAGCACTTGCCATGATATTATTTCCAACCTTAGAGATGAGAATGCTAAATTAATTGCTAAGGTTGAGAAATTAGATGTTTGTGATGATTCAATTGTTAACCTTAGAAATGATAATGCTAGTTTAATTACTAAGATTGACAAGTTGAATGCATCTCTCTCTAGCCTTAAAATTGAAAATGAAAAATTAATCGCTAAGGCTAAAGATTTAAATGTTTGCAATGTTTCCATTTCCAATCTTAGAAAACAGAATGCTAGTTTACATGCTAAGATTGATGAACTAAATATTTGCAAACCCTCTACATCTACTGTTGAGCATGTTACTATTTGCACTAGATGTAGAGACATTAATGTTGATGCTATCCATGATCACCTAGCTTTAATTAAACAACAAAATGATCACATAGCTCAACTTAGTGCTAAAATTAATGAGCATGACTTAGAAAATGAAAAAATTAAATTTGCTAGAAGCATGCTCTATAGTGGGAGATGCCCTAGCATTAAGGATGGCATTGGCTTCCAACAGGGAGACAATGTCAAGCTTAATGCCCCTAAAAGATTGTCTAATTTTGTTAAGGGCAAGGCTCCCATGCCTCAGGATAACGAGGGCTATATTTTATATCCAGCGGGTTATCCTGAGGATAAGATTAGGAGAATTCACGCTAAGAAGACTCATTATGTTTCTCATCATGCTTTTATGTATAAGAGTGAGGCATCTAGTTCTAGGCAATCCACTCATGCTAAATTACCTAAGAAGAAAACTCCTACTGCATCAAATGAGCCTACTGTTTCTTTTAAGACTTTTGATGCATCATACGTTTTAACTAACAAATCAGGCAAAGTAGTTGCCAAATATGTTGGGGCCAAACACAAGGGCTCAAAGACTTGTGTTTGGGTACCTAAGGCACTTGTTTCTAATGTCAAAGGACCCAAGACCGTTTGGGTACCTAAGAACAAGGCCTAAACTTGTTTTGTAGGTTTATGCATCCGGGGGCTCAAGTTGGATAATTGACAGCAGGTGCACAAACCACATGACTGGGGAGAAAAGGATGTTCTCCTCCTATGAGAAAAACCAAGATCCCCAAAGAGCTATCACATTCAGGGATGGAAATCAAGGTTTGGTCAAAGGACTTGGTAAAATTGCTATATCTCCTAACCATTCTATTTCCAATGTTTTTCTTGTAGATTCTTTAGATTATAATTTGCTTTCTGTTTCTCAATTATGCAAAATGGGTTACAATTGTCTTTTTACGGATATAGGTGTTACTGTCTTTAGAAGAAGTGATGATTCAGTAGCATTTAAGGGAGTGTTAGAGGGTCAGCTATACTTAGTTGATTTCAATAAAGCTGAACTCGACACTTGCTTAATTGCTAATACTAACATGGGCTGGCTCTGGCA
The DNA here is from genome assembly GCF_902167145.1 of Zea mays. Classification (NCBI taxonomy): domain Eukaryota; kingdom Viridiplantae; phylum Streptophyta; class Magnoliopsida; order Poales; family Poaceae; genus Zea; species Zea mays. The sequence continues at coordinate 62,727 of NW_023366808.1, read as the reverse complement.
TCGCCGACTAGCACATGTTGGAATGAAGAATCTTCATAAGCTTCTAAAGGGAGAGCACATTTTGGGACTAACCAATGTTCATTTTGAGAAAGATAGGGTTTGTAGCGCATGTCAAGCAGGAAAGCAAGTTGGTGTTCATCATCCACACAAGAACATCATGACGACTGACAGGTCGCTCGAGCTACTCCACATGGACCTATTCGGCCCGATAGCTTACATAAGCATCGACGGGAGTAAGTACTGTCTAGTTATTGTGGATGATTATTCTCGCTTCACTTGGGTGTTCTTTTTGCAGGAAAATCACAAACCCAAGAGATATTGAAGGGATTCTTGAGACGGGCTCAAAATGAGTTCGGCTTAAGGATCAAGAAAATAAGAAGCGTCAACGGGACGGAGTTCAAGAACTCTCAAATTGAAGGCTTTCTTGAGGACGAGGGCATCAAGCATGAGTTCTCTTCTCCCTACACACCACAACAAAATGGTGTAGTGGAGAGGAAGAATAGAACTCTACTTGATATGGCGAGGACCATGCTTGATGAGTACAAGACTTCGGACCGGTTTTGGGTGGAAGCAATCAACACCGCTTGCTACACCATCAACCGTCTCTACCTTCACCGAATCCTCAAGAAGACATCATATGAACTCCTAACCGGTAAAAAGCCCAATGTTTCATATTTTAGAGTCTTTGGTAGCAAATGTTTTATTCTTGTTAAAAGAGGTAGAAAATCTAAATTTGCCCCTAAGGCTGTAGAAGGCTTTTTACTTGGTTATGATTCAAACACAAGGGCATATAGAGTCTTTAACAAGTCCACTGGACTAGTTGAAGTTTCTTGTGACATTGTGTTTGATGAGACTAACGGCTCTCAAGTAGAGCAAGTTAATCTTGATGAGCTAGATGATGAAGAGGCTTTGTGCATCGCGCTCAGGAACATGTCCATTGGGGATGTGTGTCCTAAGGAATCCGAAGAGCCTCCACAAGCACAAGATCAACCATCTTCCTCCATGCAAGCATCTCCACCAACTCAAGATGAGGATCAAGCTCAAGATGATGAAAATGAAGATCAAGAGGAGCCACCTCAAGAGGAGGACAATGATCAAGGGGGAGATGCTAATGATCAAGACAAGGAAGATTATGAGGGTCCAAGACCGCCACACCCAAGAGTCCACCAAGCAATACAAAGAGATCACCCCGTGAACACCATCCTCGGTGATATTCATAAGGGGGTAACCACTCGATCTCGTGTTGCTCACTTTTGTGAACATTACTCCTTTGTGTCTTCTATTGAGCCATACAGGGTGGAAGACGCATTAAGGGATTTGGATTGGGTGTTGGCAATGCAAGAGGAACTCAACAACTTCACGAGGAATGAGGTATGGCATTTAGTTCCACGTCCTAACCAAAATGTTGTAGGAACCAAGTGGGTCTTCCGCAACAAGCAAGATGAGCATGGTGTGGTGACAAGGAACAAAGCCCTACTTGTGGCCAAGGGATATTCACAAGTCAAAGGTTTGGATTTCGGTGAAACCTATGCACCCGTAGCTAGGCTTGAATCAATTCATATATTACTTTCATATGCTACTTACCATGGCTTCAAGCTTTATCAAATGGACATAAAGAGTGCCTTCCTCAATGGACCAATCAAGGAGGAGGTCTATGTTGAGCAACCTCCCGGCTTTGAAGATAGTGAGTACCCTAACCATGTCTATAAACTCTCTAAGGCGCTTTATGGGCTCAAGCAAGCCCCAAGAGCATGGTATGAATGCCTAAGAGATTTTCTTATCGCTAATGGCTTCAAAGTCGGAAAAGCCGATCCTACTCTTTTTACTAAAATAATTACAAACGATTTGTTTGTATGCCAAATTTATGTTGATGATATCATTTTTGGGTCTACTAACAAATCCACTTGTGAAGAGTTTAGTAGGATCATGGTTCAAAATTCGAGATGTCTATGATGGGGGAGCTGAAGTATTTCTTAGGATTTCAAGTGAAGCAACTCCAAGAGGGCACCTTCATCAGCCAAACTAAATACACTCAAGACATACTCACCAAGTTTGGGATGAAGGATGCTAAGCCCATCAAGACACCCATGGGAACCTGTTGGGGACTTGTCCTTAAATACTTCAGCTTAAGGACAAGGCAACACAGAAATTGTTAGGCGTTAAAGATCCTTCGTCCTTCGAAGCATTATTTCCCTCGGGATATAATGAATCTTGGACGAAGGTTATGAAGGACGTACCTTCGTCAGCGCAACAAATAATGAAGAAGGATTCATTCAAAGAATGGATAATAACATAAACACTTAAATATTATCATTAACTCATTTCTATTTTATTATTATGGAAAAATAGAAATGATAACAAGTTATAAATGTACCTTCGGCTTAGAAGACAAAAATACAAGCGTGACGCAAAAGCGAATGCCAAGTCAGCGTGAACAGTATGGGAGCACTGTTCATCTATTTATAGGCATGGGACGCATCCCATGAAAAATTACACCCATGCCCTTTACATTTGCTAATAATCCATCGAGGTCTAAATAGCCTTTTCATCTTTAAGTCGGTTTCCTTTTCTGCTATCATGCCGAAGCTCCCCTGCGCGTAGCTTCGGATCTGCTTCATCCTTCGTATCCCTTGTGCTTCTTCATACTGTAGTTTTGACTCAAGTCCGAAGGATCTAAGTCCGAAGGTACCTGCTCATGTATTATACTCCAGAAACATTGTTAAATCATGTTTTTGAGGACCTTCGGAAGCCGAAGGCCCCCAACAGTAGCCCCTCGCAATATTAATTTGTTGGAATGATAAATTCAGATTGCGACATGGACGAAGGCCGTAAGCCGAAGGTCCGAAAAAACACCTTCCCTTTGCTAGAATAGCAACAGTCAATGACAAGCGGGGCCCTCCCACTTGCAACGCACTGGTCGTTTAAATAAGAGCACACCGCAAGCACATTTGGCATGCTTTCTTGCCATCTGCTCTTGCTTTCCCAATTTTTAGCTCTTGCATACCAACGCTTGCCTAGCTTTTTAGATTTTTTAGCTTCGTCCCTAAGAGCACGTTTTCAACGTTTCCGAAGATGTCTCAAGATAACAAAGCTGTCGCCGAAACAAAGCTGAGCCTTTCTGAGGAGAAGAATCTTGGGTTTCTTGAGTCAATAGCAAAGACAAATACGGAGAAGATTACTAGGGAGATTTTAGAAGGTTTGTCTGAAGAGTGTCGAAGCTACAAGTGATGAACTGCTTGGGCCGTACTCCAAAACAGAAGATAATGCTCTATCAGCGGCCTTCGGAAGCCGAAAAAGAAGAGACTCAATAGAGTTTTCGATGCTATTGGGTTCATATACCCTGACTACCGCTACCAGTTACAGGGGCAAAAAAGAAAAGGTGCAACTTCCGGGAAAGATGACGCTTCAGCTGCTCCAAGCGAGCCCGCGCCGAAGAGGAAGAAGGTGAAAGTCCTTACTCACCGACCGCGCTTTATTGAACCAGCCATAGTGCCCGAGTTTGTCGGTGAGACCTCTTCGGCTACTGAAGCCAAAGAACCTGCGCTTGCGCAGAAAACTGAAGAGCTGAGAGCAACACCGAAGGTTGAAAAAATTGAAGAGCCGAGAGCCGAAGTGTCACACCCGGCTTTAAGGAACAAAGCCAGGTGCATCTCATACATGCGCCAAGAAGACAACATATATAATAACAGAGAGTATAGAGATAAATGTCACAATAATCAGAGTATTTATTACATAGCGGAAGTCTTATTACAAAATAAAAGATAAATATAAAACGAACTAAGGATCGTCGGCGCCAATGTCAACTGAGAAACGCCACCTAGATCAGATCGAACTCCTCGCTTTGAAGCTCCTCCTGAGCCACCTGTTCTTCTCCTGTGGGGGGGTGTGAGACAGCAAGGGTGAGCTCACACATGATCATCGCTCAACAAGTTGTGGGGAATAATGTGACATGAACTCACAAAGGTGGGAGTTCATGTAGTGTAAGGCTGATCAATGATAGAGGTTTAAAGCTGAGCATTGCTTTTAAGTAGTTGGTCAAAATTTTATTAGCAGTTACTAAGTGTAAGTGAATACCAAACCTTAAGTAAAAGTAATAGAACAAAATTAATAATAAACCCATGCATATGCAAATGACAAATTGAATTTAAGTTCCATAATTTAAACATCAGAGAGTCCTGAGCTGCTCATGACCGCGAGCACGGCTAGTATACCAGTTTTACACTCTGCAGAGGTTGTACCCTTTACCCACAAGTCATGCTACCCATCTGCCAAGGGGTCGCGAATCCCATACACCTCTACCTAGGAAGCGCGACAGGGCAACACTACGAGGCCTTTACAAAGTTCCACTAGCTTCCGAAAACCCGCTACAGTTTATAGGAAGCTCCAATGCAGGGTTCTTGTCTGACCGCCATCGCAGCAAAATCAACCAAGGACCTCCCTACACTGACCACTCCCCTACTGCCCTTGCCCCTTTCGGGTAAGGTAGTCTTCCACTAGCTTTCCTAATTAGTCAGCCAAGGGCGTCCCATTAAACCCTTGTGGTGGCACGTGGTTCTCAAGTTAAGCTCTATGTTCCAATTAACATTAATGATCTCAACATGAACATAAATAGAATAACAAAAGAATAATTGGAACATAGATATAATAAATGATTATCCCAAAACCATGTAAAGCAATAGCAAACTACCCAAGTGATTCAGGGGTAAACAAGGTAATGAGATAAACAATCTAGGGTGACCTATCGGGTCCCATCAAAATTAACCTATGCATGAATAAGTGATATTAAAGAACATTATTGGGTAAAAAGTGGTCAAGGGCACAACTTGCCTTCTATGAGCTCCTGCTCAGCTACTTCAACCTGATGCTCACCAGGATCCTCGGTCACGGGCTCTTCTACTCGCCACAATACAAACAAGCACAGTATATAGGAAAATTAACATCACACCAAACATGTAAACAAAACACACAGTAATATTCTACACATTAAAATAAAATTCTAGGAACAGGAATCATAATTTTTCGAGTTATAGATTTTAAGTTATGGATTTTCAAAGGTTTTATGTGTTTAAAATAGATTAAGTGAGGTATTAAATTTCTTACTGTTTTCATGAAAAAATAGAGGCTCCAAGTGGTAGAGAATAAAATTACAAAATTTTAGAAAGTGAAATGGATCAATTTGGACCAAAAATGGATTTTCTATGATTTAAACATGTTCTAGCATTTATTTATCTATTAAAAATCCATTTATAAATTATTTTCTCTGGTTTTATAATGTTCTGGACTGGGCCTCAATAACCAGAGAACTACAGGGGCCTTGGGGTGAATATTTCTAGACACAGAGAACAGCAGTCATGGACTGCGGGTTTGTTTCTCTGTTTCACGGGGACTCTTTTACAAAACGAGCGGCCGAAGGGGTATCCTTTAATCCTGGCCGCACGATCTAAAGTGGATGACCATGATTAGACTCCATTCTCTACTGAACCGGTATGCAATGTGTTCCATTGGATCACAGATCCGCGGCCGTGAATCCTCCATGCGTTGATCTGCTCTCGTCCATCCGTTACCCGATCAACGGACTCGATCTAATTAATCGAACGGCTACACATCTTCTAATCCTAGCCATCCAAAGAGGATCGGACAGCACCGAGGGTTCTCCTCACAATCCGGCCGACCGGGAACGGTGGCGCGAGCTCCCGCGGCGGAACCTCGCCGGTGCTCGTGCAAATCACGCACCAGAGCCCCAACAACCCACCCGAAAGAACCTACATGCAGTGGAGAACATTGCGGACAAGGTGGGTGACATCCTACCGGAGGTGGGGCGGCGAGGATGGCAGTCCACGGAGAAGGCGGGTCTGCAGCGGAGCAGAAGTACGGCAAGCAATTGCCGGCGCACTATGCCCCAATCGCGCCAGCCGAGACCACGTACGCCCCCGGAGACCGGATAGGAGCGCACAGGCCAACAATTGTGACCGCAACGGCGACGCAGACACAAAACCCCGGCGACGTGAGTTATCCCCGTGCGGAATGCTGCCGCTCAATGGTGGCGGTCGCGGAATTGGGGAAAAGGAAGGAGAGGAAGGGATAAGGAACAGCGGCGCTAGGTTTTAAACTCGGGAGGGCTCGGAATTGCGCCAGGCTCAGAGTAGTTGTGGCACCGCAAGCCCCGCCGAGCTCCCCGCGAAGTAGTTGAGGACGATTCTGACAGGGATGGTCCACATGGAAGCGACCCGGCGTATCTAAGCGCGCGCGGATGAGACTGCCAAGCCGGGCCCACCGGTCGGGTGTGCGCGCGCGAGCGGGAGCTTGGGCCGCCCGGAGACGATTCGGAGTTGGGCCAAAAACGGATAAGCCGGCCCAGTAAGGTTCCTTTTCCCTTTTCCTTTATGTTTTATTTTTCTGTTTTCTTTAATTGTTTTGAATCCAAATTTAAATTTGAATGTGAGTTTATCCTTTGAGTCCATTATACAAATTCACACTCTAATGTTGGAATAATATATTTTCATTTACTTATTTTTATCCTCACAATATTTATTTCCTTCTCTTTTCTAGATTCAAGAATTTCTTTTAGGTTCTAAATTCCCATTTTGGACTTTAATATTTTCTTGTCACATTACTTTTATATTGCCACATAATGCACACAAAATAAAGAACCTACATGATTGCACACATTTTTTTTGTGATAAGTCTTTTATGAACTATTATTATTCTTTTTTTGAGTATGGTGTTCACATGTGATGATAAGTAGGTTCAATCATACACATAAAATATTGGAAAATAACTTTTCTCCTCTTTTATTACCTTTACAAAAAAGGTATTACACGAAGGGACAAGAGCATCAGAAATTTTAAGTCCTTCGCAGGAGTTGAAATGCCAAAAACCCAGAAAGGTCTAGCAGTGACCCCCAAAAGAAAAAGGATGGTTAATGTTCTAGATGTACTGGAGACAATAAAGTCTTCAAGTACCACTCCGAAGAAACCTGCCGAAGCTCCAAAAACGCAAATTAAAACGCAAATTGAGGCAAAACCATCTGAAGACGAAGCTGCAAAGAACCAGACCGAAGCCAAGGCTGGGCCTTCAGAGCCCGCCAAGGAGAAATCCTTGGAAACCGGAGAAGAAACGAGAAAAGAGGCTATAAAGCAAATTTTGCCTGAAAAACTCTCTCTTCAGCTCCCGAAGCATCTTCCAGGGAATCTGATTACATTATGCAACATGCTTCGGGCAAAAGGTTATCTGAAGAGGAAAAGCGAGAAGCTCATCATTATGCCCAGAAATTAAAATATCCAAAAGGGGCGTTGATATTCAACGACAGTGGAGAAGAAGACTTCTTGTATTGTCTCCCAGACAGCAAAGAGATTTCTGTCTGCTGGGAGATGGGAAGAAGCTTCGGATTCCCGACGCTAGAAGACGGGCTCTCAGTGCTATCAAAAGATGAATTGGCCGACAGCTTAGCATACAACAGCTTAAAAGTGAGAGAATAAGATTTTTGTACTTTAAAACAAAAATTTTCCATTTACTTATACATAATACCGCACTCCTTTTGCAGGGCCTTATTCTAAGCAACGCCCTCAGGACACAAAAAAGCGCTGAAGACGAAGGACGCACTATAGCTTTGAACAACCTTCGTTCCGAAGTAATTGAACTCAGGAACGAAGGTCTTGAGAAAGATAAAATATTAAACTCATTGCTGAATAAAATAAAAGAAGATGAAGCTGCTTCCAAAGCCCAAGCTGAAGCCCAGAAGTGCGAAATTGAAGATCTTCAGAAACAGCTGGCTGAAGCGAAGTTAAAATGTGCTATCGCCGAAGCTGACCGAGACGCCAGTGACTACTGGAAAATTTACTGGGAAAAATAGTTGTGGAGCTTCGTTCTTCAAAAGAAAGATGCTATGAAAAATCTGTGGCATGTGTACAAAAGATAAAAACCAGTTTCGCCAAAATTGTCGCATATTCAAATGAGGACAACTTCGTACTAGGCGATCTCGAAGGTCCAATTGAATGGATCAACGGGGAAGCCGAAGCCTTTGAGGAAGTTTTGAGTGGCCGTGGAGATGTCTGTGCCTTCTCAGGTGCCAGGGGAATTGCGGCTATCTTGGAGAAGGCAGGATGCAAACACGTGAAGATTCTGGCCCAAGCCGAAGCTGCGTTCTCTATTGAAGATACAAAAGACCCCTCAGCCGAGGCGAGCTTAGTTGGCAGAAAGTTTTTCACCGACATCTGGGAAAATGGTGGCCGAGGGATGGCTCACGAAATTATAAAGAAAAGTGAAGAAGATACTCACGATTCTAGAGAAGCAGCAAAGGCAGCTGAAAAAACTGCAGAACTTGAAAGGCGGATAGGTATTACCTAATTGCTTTTGACTTTATGTTTTATTTCTGTGACTTCGAACTTATTTATGTTTTTTATCGCAGCTGAACTATCTCCTCCCCTGGAGTCTTTCGAGTCATTGGCCGACCCCGAAGCAAAAAAGGAAGATGAAATTACAAAGATGGCCGAAGCTATTATGGATGAAGTTGTGACTCAACTACTAAACGAAGCTGCATAAACAATTTTAAAAGAAGAATAACTGTTGATGTAGAAACATTCAGAGTATTGATGTAATATTTGCTGAACAAATTGTGTAATATTTTTATAATTTTGAATGTAATATATAAGCTGCTTGCAACTCAATTCTTTACGATGCATGAAACTTTACATACATACCGTTTTTGAGCCTTCGGCGAAAAAACACCTTCCCTTCTTTTCATGCTTCGTGAAGAATATCCATATTTCGTAAAAACATCCAATCTCCGTAAAATCATTGTGCTTCGTAAGGAATAGATCTCCTTGTCATATTAGAGTTGACGAAGCTGTACTTCTTCAAAACTTATTTTGTGCCTTGGCACTGCTTCTTCGAAATAATCTCCGAAGATCAACATTGTATCCCCTTCTTGTGTCTTTGATGCAATATGATGTATGATGTTATGCCATGCAAATGATGTGATGATGTTATGCTATGCAAAATGATATTTGTGCCGAAGATACACACACATTCCCATAGTAGAGCACACAATCTTTTTATCGTTTATTTTTCGGCTTCACCGCTTATTTTTCGGTGTATCAGCGCTGACTTTTCGCTGTAAGCCTCCCTTAGGAGCTTCTTCGCCTTTTACTTCGGCGGTATCAGCGTTTATTTTTCGCTGTAAGCCTCCCTTAGGAGCTTCTTCGCCTTTTACTTCGGCGGTATTCGCGTTGACTTTTCGCGCTTCGCCTTTTACTTAGGCGGTATCAGCGTTGACTTTTCGCTGTAAGCTCTGCATTCCCTTTGGAACGACTTTTGAGCAGAAAACTTACACTACGCTCCCTTAGGAACGACTTTTTGTAGCTTCGTCGTGCTCTGCGTCCCCTTAGGGACAACTTTCGAGCTTCTCCATGTTTTTCTTTTTCTCTCTCTGCACTCGAAGGTGCATGCTCAGGCTTTACATTTACATATTTTTGGGGGATTTTGCTCTCTCAGAGCTGAATAAAAGAGAAAAATTACAAATTATGGCCCCATCAAAAACCTTTCTCCCCCTTTAGAAAGGAAAAGGGGGCCATGGAAAAATAAAATAAAGTAAAAAAGATTACATCAAGTTATACATAAAATCGCCGAAGCTCATCCGTATTCCAAGATCTAGGAATGTCGTTGCCGTCCATATCCTTTAATCTGTAGGAACCGGGTCTTGACGAAGATACTACAAGAAAAGGTCCTTCCCACTTCAGCTGTAATTTGCCTACTGTATCTGGGTTGGCCACTCTTCGAAGTACCAAATGTCCTGGCTTAATATTTTTTAGTCGAACTTTTCGGCAAACTTACGTTGCGTTCTGTAGAACGACTCTTTTGTAGCTTCGGAGATACTTTCTGCAGCCACGAGCTCTTAAGAACGAGTTTTCATGCTTCGGCAACTTTTTGGGTTCCGTAAGTCTGTATATAAGATATATTTTCACTATGGCAAAAACGAAGCTGTTACAAGAAATTGAAAACGACAAGAAAAACTTAGGCTTTCAATGATTGTTCCTTATTAAAAAGAAAAATGATAACGAATGCAAGAACTGTTTCAAAAGTAGGATATCTTCTAGTAGATGTGCTTCGACTCTGGCACAGTACTGTTGACTGTGCGATCTTCGGACTCCTCTCTAAAGTCTCGCTGCTGATGAGTGTGCTGGCTCCCTTCTGGCTGCTGACCTCATTGTATTGGTGGTGGAGGTGGAAGTTGTTGCCAAGATGCCTAAGATTGGCTTGCCGAAGCAACAGAAGCTGCAGGATGATTACCCACATACTCTGGAATGTACGGTGAGTGGTACGAAGCAGTATGCATAACTTGCTTCGGCTGGCTCTGTTGGGCTGCAGCTTCGGCTATCTCTTTCTGTTTCTAGATGGTGACATGACACATCCTAGTAGTATGACCCTTGTCCTCACCACAGAATAGGCAATAAATTTTCCTGGGCTGACCCCAAACCTTCCTCCGAAGCCCCTGGCGCCTCTGCCCCTTAGAGCCGGGGGCCGAGGATAGCTCTGTTGCTGCCCCGAAGTCTAGGAGGAATATTGCGGCCTCTGTTGCTGACTTCCCCTATCGTCATTCTAAGTGGAATGAATTGATCTGACATGCCTAGGGTGGACTCTCCCTCCGAAGCCCCTGGTCATTTCGGAGAACCTGTAAGCTTCCTCCCTTCTTTGACGAAAGTCATTATCAGCGCGGATGTATTCATCCATCTTCTGAAGTAATTTTTCCAAGGTCTGAGGGGGTTTCCTGGCGATGTATTGGGCCGAAGGTCCTGGCCGAAGCCCCTTGATCATGGCCTCAATGACAATCTCATTGGGCACTGTTGGCGCTTGTGCCCTTAGATGCAAGAACCTTCGGACATACGCCTGAAGGTATTCCTCGTGATCCTGCATGCACTGGAACAAAGCTTGAGCAGTAACGGGCTTCATCTGAAACCCTTGGAAAGTGGTGATCAGCATGTCCTTCAGCTTCTGCCATGATGTGATTGTTCCTGGCCGAAGAGAGGAGTACCAGGTTTGCGCAACATTTTTTCACTGCCATGACGAAGGATTTTGCCATGACTGCAGTATTGCCACCATATGAAGATATGGTTGCTTCGTAGCTCATCAGAAATTGCTTCGGATCTGAGTGTCCGTCATACATGGGGAGCTGGGGTGGCTTGTAAGACGGGGGCCAAGTTGTAGCCTACAATTCTGCTGACAGAGGAGAAGCATCATCAAAAGCAAAATTTCCATGATGGAAATCCTCATACCAGTCATCCTCGTTGACGAAGCCCTCTTGATGAAGCTCTCTGTGCTGGGGCTTTGGTTTTGCTCATCTTGAACAAGATGACAAACTTCTTCAGAGGCTTCGTCTATCTGCCTTTGCAGGTCAGCTAGCCGAGCCATCTTTTCCTTCTTCCTTTGCACTTGCTGATGAAGCATCTCCATATTCCTGATCTCTTGATCCAAGTCGTCCTCCTGAAGCGTTGGACTGGTGGCCTTCCTCTTCTGGCTTCGGGCCTCCCGAAGAGAAAGGGTCTCCTGGTTCGGGTCCAGCGGCTGCAAAGCGGCAGCCCCTGTTGCTGAAGCTTTCTTTGGCGGCATGACGAAGGTCGATGCTTGCCGAAGGTGGTTGAAAAGGGTTCACCGGAGGTGGGCACCAATGTTGGGGACTTGTCCTTAAATACTTCGGCTTAAGGACAAGGCAACACAGAAATTGTTAGGCGTTAAAGATCCTTCGTCCTTCGAAGCATTATTTCCCTCGGGATATAATGAATCTTGGACGAAGGTTATGAAGGACGTACCTTCGTCAGCGCAACAAATAATGAAGAAGGATTCATTCAAAGAATGGATAATAACATAAACACTTAAATATTATCATTAACTCATTTCTATTTTATTATTATGGAAAAATAGAAATGATAACAAGTTATAAATGTACCTTCGGCTTAGAAGACAAAAATACAAGTGTGACGCAAAAGCGAATGCCAAGTCAGCGTGAACAGTATGGGAGCACTGTTCATCTATTTATAGGCATGGGACGCAGCCCATGAAAAATTACACCCATGCCCTTTACATTTGCTAATAACTCTATAGTAATCCATCGAGGTCTAAATAGCCTTTTCATCTTTAAGTCGGTTTCCTTTTCTGCTATCATGCCGAAGCTCCCCTGTGCGTAGCTTCGGATCTGCTTCATCCTTCGTATCCCTTGTGCTTCTTCATACTATAGTTTTGACTCAAGTCCGAAGGATCTAAGTCCGAAGGTACCTGCTCATGTATTATACTCCAGAAACATTGTTAAATCATGTTTTTGAGGACCTTCGGAAGCCGAAGGCCCCCAACAGAACCAATGGGCATCTCGACCTCGACACGGGAGGTAAATTCGTAGATCAAAAGGTATGTCGGTCGATGATAGGATCTCTACTCCATTTATGTGCATCTCAACCGGACATTATGCTTTATGTATGCATGTGTGCAAGATTCCAAGCCGATCCTAAGGAAGTTCACCTTAGGGCCGTGAAACGAATCTTGAGATATTTAGTTCATACACCTAAGTTTGGCCTTTGGTACCTCAAGGGATCCACTTTTGATTTGATAGGATATTCAGATGCTGATTGGGTAGGGTGTAAGATTGATAGAAAGAGCACATCAGGGACTTGTCAGTTCTTGGGAAGATCCCTGGTGTCTTGGGCTTCAAAGAAACAAAATTATGTAGCTCTTTCTACCGCCGAAGCTGAGTACATTGCTGCAGGCCATTGTTGCGCGCAATTGCTTTGGATGAGGCAAACCCTTAGGGACTATGGTTACAAATTAACTAAAGTCCCTCTCCTATGTGATAATGAGAGTGCAATCTGCATGGCGGATAATCCCGTTGAGCACAGCCGCACTAAGCACATAGCCATTTGGTATCACTTTTTGAGGGATCACCAACAAAGGGGGATATCGAGATTTCATATGTTAGCATCAAAGAACAATTAGCTGATATCTTTACCAAGCCATTAGATGAGAAAACTTTTACCAAACTTAGGCATGAGCTAAACATTCTTGATTCTAGGAATTTTGATTGATATCTTGCACATATAGCTCATTTATATACCTTTGATCACCTCTCTTTCATGTGCTATGACTAATGTGGTTTTCAAGTGTATATTGTGCTAAGTCATAGATTGAAAGGGAAATGGAGTTCTTCGGCGAAGATAAGGCTTCCACTCAACTCCATCGAATTATTCATCCTTCACCGTCACTCCGCACCGCTCTCCAATTTGGTATAATCTTCACTCCTATATTATTTGCCAAAGGGGGAGAGAGTTTGAAATGGGCTTATATTTCACTCGAAGTATCCGTTTTTGGCGATTCATGCCAAAGGGGGAGAAAGTATTAGCCCAAAGCAAAAGGACCGCACCACCATGCCAATTTCAAAATTTTACGAAACAAGTTTATGTTTTTAAATGTTTTCCAATTGGTATCTTATTTTTTATATAATTTCAAATTGGTATGACCTCTTTCAAAATTAATATCTAAAACCCTCTTGAACACTAAGAGGAGAATTTCATTGAGGGGGAGTTTTGTTTAGTCAAAGGAAAAGCATTTGAAACAGGGGAAGAAAATTTCAAATCTTGAAAATGCTTCTCAAATTCTTATTCATATACCTTTGACTATTTGCAAAAGACTTTGAAAAGAATTTCCAAAAGATTTTGCAAAAACAAAACATGTGGTGCAAGCGTGGTCCAAAATGTTAAAATGAAGAAAACAATCCATGCATATCTTATGAAAGGTAAATTGGTTTAATTCCAAGTAACCTTGGCACTTACTTCATGCAAACTAGTTCAATTCAGCACTTTTATATTTGCTTTGGTTTGTGTTGGCATTAATCACCAAAAAGGGGGAGATTGAAAGGGAAATAGGGTCAAACCTTTTCCTAAATGATTTTGGTGGTTGAATTGCCCTACACAAATATTTGGACTAACTAGTTTGCTCTAGATTATAAGCTCTACAGGTGCCAAAGGTTCAACACAAACCAATAAAGAGTCCAAGAAAGGGTTCAAATGAAAGGAGCAAAAATCAACCGAAGGCAGCCCTGGTCTGGCGCACCGGACTGTCCGGTGCACCACCGGACAGTGTCCGATGCACCAGGGAGATCAACTCCGAACTTGCCACCTTCGGGTTTCTGAAAATGGCTCTTCGCTATAATTCATCGGACTGTCCGGTGTGCCAGCGGAGTAACGGCTATCCGCGCCAACGGTCATCTGCAAAAGTCTACAGTGAACAGTGAACAGTGCAACTGTGCGCGCAGAAGTCAGAGCAGGTGCTAGATGGCGCACCGGACAATGAACAGTGACTGTCCGGTGCACCACCGCACTGTCCGGTGGCCCCACAAGTCAGAGCTCCAACGGTCGAACCCTAACGGTTGGGTGACGTGGCTGGCGCACCGGACAGTGTCCGGTGCGCCCATCGCAGACAGCCTTCCCCAACGGCCACCTTGGTGGTTGGGGCTATAAATACCCCCCAACCACCACACTCCAAGGAATCCAAGATTTTAAGACATTCATTCAATACAAGAGCTAGGTGCATTCAATTCTAGACACAATTCAAAAGATTCAAAGCCTCTCCAAGTCCCAAATTCACTCCAAGCAATTAGTGACTTGAGAGAGTGTTTTGCTTGTGTTCTTTGAGCTCTTGTTCTTGGATTGCTTTCTTCCGTCCCCATTTCTTGTTCTCAAGCTACTTGTAATCAATATAAAAGACACCAAGTTGTGGTGGTCCTTGTAGTGGTCTAAGTGACCCATTTGATTGAAGGAGAAGCTCACTCGGTCTAGGTGACCGTTTGAGAGAGGGAAAGGGTTGAAAGAGACCCGGTCTTTGTGACCACCTCAACGGGGAGTAGGTTTGGAAGAACCGAACCTCGATAAAATAAATTATCGTGTCACTCTCGCTATTTACTCGTGATTTGTTTTCGCCCTCTCTTTCGGACTCGATTATATTTCTAACGCTAACCCCGGCTTGTAGTTGTGCTTCAAGTTTATAAATTTCAGATTTGCCTATTCACCCCCCCTCTAGGCGACTTTCAGATCACGACTCCCATACACCTCTACCAAGGAAGTGAGGCAGGGTAACATTACGAGCCCTTTACAAAGTTTCACTAGCTTCAGAAAACCCTCTATAGTTTCTAGGAAGCTCCAATGCAGGGACCCCTCGCCTGACCACCATCGCAGCAAAATCAACCCAAGGGCCTCCTCACACTGACCACTCCCCTACCGCCCTTGCCCCTATCGGGTAAGGTAGTCCTCCACTAGCTTTCCTAGTTAGTCAGCCAAGGGCGTCCCATACCACCCTTTTGATAGCACTGTTTTCCTGGGTGGTCGCTCCATGTTCCAATTAACATAATGATCTTATCATGAACAGTAAATAACAAGCTGATAATAAAAGTGTGATCATGAATAATGTATATCTCCATACCCAAAACCACATAAAGCAATAGCAAGTACTACCCAAAAATTCAGTGGTAAAACAAAGTATAAAGATAGCCAAACCAGGGTAACCTAATGGGTCCCATCAAAATTAACCTATGTAGATCATTATGATTAATAAGAACATGAATGGGTAAAAATAAGTGATCAAGGGCACAACTTGCCTTCAACGAGCTCCTGCTCAGCAGTCTCCACCTGCTGAACCCCTGGATCCTCTGTGGCTTGCTCGTCTACTCGCAACAATATAAACAAACATGGTATAGCAAAAATTAACATCACACCAAATAACAGAATAGAATACCTAATAATATTCTACGCGTCGTAACAAGATCGTACGGACAAGAATCATTAAACTCAGAGTTACGGTTATTAGGGATGTTCCTAAAAAAAGGTGAAAAAGCATCCAAATCCGTATTCGGATAGACATCCGAATTTTATATGAATTATTGAAAAAGATATAGAATGAATTTAATGTTTATTTTTTGTGAAGATTAATAGTCTCAATGTTAAAAACAAGAATATAAATTTACATAGCAAATTCTATATGTTAGTTGTTCACAATCGAAGAAAGAAGACCAAAAAATAACATCCGAATAAATATTTGGATCCATCCCTAACGGTTATCGAGTTATGAATTTCCGAAGTTATTATATGCCTAGTATAGAATAATTTAAGCGAATAATTTTAATCCGAGTTTTATGGTTAAATAGAGTTACTAGTTGCTAGTCAATATTAATACAAAATTATTGCAACTGGAATGAATTAATTTGGAGCTAATATGAATTAAATATGATTTATGCAAGTTTCTAGAATTATTTTTGTATTAAAAATCAATTTCCATAATTATTTCTCTGTTTTCACTACTCTCTGGACTACGCGTCAATTACCAAACAATTCAGGGGCTCTAGCGCAAAGGAACCTAAGACTCAGGTGACACCAGAACGGACTACGGGTTAATTTCTACAAAAGTTAGGGTTTCTTATGCAAATTGATCAGCCGAAGGGGTATCGGCAGCATCTGGCCATTGGATTAGGTTTGGACAGCACTGATTCATTTGATCTTTAAACGAACCAGCACGCCACATGGGCCCTCAGATCCTAGATCTACGTTTATGATTTAATGGAGTCTGATGCACGCACCGATCGTCCGATCTCTCATCTACGATCCTGATTTAAGTTTCTCTCGATCTGATCGGATACGTCGGCAACAGAACCAACGGTTAGGATTCAATCATACCGATTAGATCCCTAGGCCCTAATCTTGTCCATTCATGATCCAATGAATGGACGTCGGCCACCCGCATCCCTCTTCACGAACGGCGGCGCGGTCACAGCACACGGTGGAGGACTCCCCGGCGGGGCATGTCCACGATTCTAGCGCTCCAGCTCCTAATCCAAATAGCTCTACGTGATACGGAGGTGGGAGCGATTGCGGATAATGGAACCTTACCGAGATTCGGTTCGCGCAGTCCCCATCCACGGTGGTTCCGGCACCTGCGGCGGAGGTTGAACGTCGTCGAGAAATTGGTGGCGCTCAGTTGGATTATTCCGCCAGGAAGTGTAACGGTCAGCTTTGGTGGTTGCCCGTTATCACCCCGGATGCTTTACTATGGCCGGCCACCCTAAAAGTTGCCTAGAGGGGGTGAATAGGCGAAACCTGAAATTTATCAACTTTAAACACACACTAAGGCTGGGATTAGCTTTAGAATTAAATTCAAGTCAAAAGAATGTTTCTCTTGCTAAGAGTTGCTCAAGGAATGAGGATGACGTATGGGAGCCAACTCAAATCAATACTAGCAAGGAAACGTTAGAGAGGGAAAACAAATCAAACGAGAATCAAAGCGAGTGAACACGATAATTTGTTTTACCAAGGTTCGGTTCCAAAGAACCTAGTCCCCGTTGAGGAGGTCACAAAGACCGGGTCTATTTCAACCATTTCCCTCTCTCAAACGGTCACTTAGACCGAGTGAGCCTTTTCCTTAATCTCATGGGTCACTTAGACCCCGCAAGGACTACCACACACTTAGGTGTCTCTTGCTTCAATTACAAGTCTCTTTGAGAATAAGAAGGGGAAAATAAAAGGCCAATCTAAGCGGCAAGAGCAACAAAAGAACACAATTGATCCTCTCACAAGCCCTAATGCACTAGAGTTAATTTTGGGGATGGATTGATTGCTTTGATTGTGTCTTGGAGTGTTGGGCTTTTTCTCTTGCAATGAATGAAGATTTCAGAAGGCTTGGATAGGAGTGAATGAGGTGGTTGGGGTATTTATAGCCTCCCAACCACTTCTAGCCGTTGGCTAATTTCTGCTGGCGACGGGCGCACAGGACAGTCCGGTGCGCCACCGGACAGTCACTATGCACTGTCCGGTGCGTGCCACGTCAGCACAACCGTTAGGGTTCGGAGCAGTTGACCGTTGGAGTGCCTTTGTCGTCTTGCTGCATCGGACAGTCCGGTACCCTCTGACTTCTGCGCTCTGACTTCTGTGTTTGCACTGTTCATCGCAGAGTGCCTTTTGCAGTCGGCCGTTGGTGCCAGTTAGCCGTTGCTCCGTTATCTCACCGGACAGTCCATAATGATGTCTGGGTGAATGGTGGCCGAGAGATGTGCGGAAAATTTCAGTTAACCGTTAGGGTTCAGAGCAACCTTGATGGGCGGAAAATTCTATAATGATGTCTGGGTGAATGGTGGCCGAGAGATGGCTCATGAAATTATAAAGAAAGGTGAAAAGGACACCCATGACGCTCGAATAGAAACGAGAAGCTACATAGCGCGAAAAACGTATAGGTATTGTTTCTTGGCTTTTAGCTTCGGCATTGGTTTTTATGGCTTCGGACTAATTAACTTTTTCCTATTTTAGCTGAATTATCTCCGCCGCCGGAACCGTTCGATCCCCTGGCCGATCCAGAAATGAAGGAAGCTCTGGAGATCATTAATATGGCTGAATCTATTGTTGGCGAAGTCATCAATAAATTGCTAAATGAAGTTACGGAGAAAATCCTGAAAGAAGACTAGCACTTATTGTAAAAACATTTTTAAATGGTTGATGTAAGACACTAGAATGGACATTGTGCTTTTTATTGTAACGAAGCTGTAATATTTGATGTGTGTAACTTTGGATCGAATATGTAAATTGTTTTAATCTATTTCTTTACGTTGCATGAAACTTACATACATACCGTTTTTTAGCCTTCGGCGAAAAAACACCTTCCCTTGTTTTCATGCTTCGTAAAGAAAGAAGATCCGTAGTTTGTAAAAATAAAGATATCCATGCTTCGGAAAGAGATATCCCTCTTGTGTGCAGGCTGACGAAGTTGTAATTCAAAGCTTACTTTGTGTAACTTTGACAATATTTTCTGAAAATCGGCTCCATATTCCATTCTTGTGTCATTGATGTGATATGATGTATGATGTGATACTATGCGAAATGATATGATGATATGATGCAAAATGATAATGATGTCGAAGACACATACTCACACTCCCACTCTGGAACACACAATCTTTGCATTCCCTTAGGAACGACTGGAATCTCTTTGTCGTTTATTTTTCGGCTTCACCGTTTATTTTTCGGTGTAAGTTCTGCATGCCCTTAGGAACGTCTTTTGAACTTCTTCACCTTCTATTTCGGTGGTATAAGTTCTGCATCCCCTTAGGGAGGTCTTTTGAACTTCTTCGCCTTATATTTCGGCGGTATTTGGCTTTGCATTCCCTTTGGAACAACTTTTGAGCAGAAAACTTACACTGCGCTCCCTTAGGAATGACTTTTTTGTAGCTTCAGCAAAACTTACGCTGCGCTCCCTTAGGAACGACTTTTTTGTAGTTTCGGTAATTTTTAGCTCTGCATTCCCTTAGGAACGACTTTTGAGCTTCGACAATTTTTGAGCTTCATAAGTCTGTGAAGAAGGTATATTTCATTCTGATAGAAGCGAAACTATTACAAGGAATTAAAAACTAGATTTACATTGCTTGTTCCTTATTGAAAAACAAAATGACATAGAACATAAAAGTATTCTAGAGGTAGGATATCGCCCAATAAATGTGCTTTGATTCTGGCACAGTACTGTTGACTGTGCGAGCTTCGGATTCCTCTCTGGATTCACGTTGCTGTTGGGAGTGCTGTCACCCTTCTGGCTGCTGGCTTCGGGAATAGGTAGGTTGCAGTGGTGGTGGCGGTGGGGGCTGTGGTCAGGAAGCCTGTGAATGGCTAGCCGAAGCAACAGAAGCTGTAGGATGATTGCCCACATATTTTGGTATGTATGGAGAATGGCATGAAGCAGTGTGCAAGACCTGCTTCGGCTAATTCTGCCGAGCTTCGGCTTCTGCGATCTCCTTTTGCATCATAATGGTGATTTGGCACATTCTTGTAGTATGGCCCTTGTGAATGGCTTCGTCGATCTTCCTTTGAAGATCGGCCAGCCGAGCCATCTTCTCCTTTTTCCTTTGCACTTGTTGATGGATGATTTCCATGTCTCTGATCTCTTGGTCCAACTCCTCCTCCTGGAATGTTGGACTAGTGGCCTTTCTCTTCTAGCTTCGAGCCTCCCGGAGAGAGAGAGAGAGTCTCCTGATTTGTGTCCAGTGGCTGCAGTGCAGCAGCCCCTGGCGCTGTTATCTTCTTCGGTGGCATGACAAAGGTCAGTGCTTTGCCGAAGGTTGTGGAAGTGAGTACACCGGAGGTGGGCGCCAATGTTGGGGACTTGTTCTCAAATGCTATGAATTAAGAACAAGGCAACACAAAAATAGGTTAATGGTTAATGCTCATCGTTCTTCGAAGCATTATTTCCCTAAGGATATAATGATCTTCGGATGAAGGTTATGAAGGACTTACCTTCATCATAACATCATATATCAATGAAAGATGAAGCATATGAAACATGTGAAACAACATGGATAATCATACGACATCATAATATATCTTTTATCATATAATCATGAATGAATAAGAACAACACAGGATTACATTCGTACCTTCGGCTTCACAGAAGGTAAAAGTACAAGCGTGACGCACAAGCGAGTACAAGTCAGCGTGAACAGTACGGGGTACTGTTCATCTATTTATAGGCACAAGGCGCAGCCTGTGTAAATTTACATTCATGCCCTTCATATTTACTATTGACTTATGGACAACCCAACGGGGACTAGATGGCCCTTTCCCCTTTAAGTCGGTTCCTTTTTCCGCCATTGAGCCGAAGCTCCCTTGCGCGTAGCTTCGGAGCAACATCAGCCTTCGTCTCGACCATGCTTTTCACATCGTGTATGCTTTTAACTCGAGTCCGAAGGTACCTGTTCATATGTTACACTTGGAATACATTGTTAAATCATGTTTTTAGGACCTTCGGAAGACGAAGGCCCCCAACAGTTGATTAATTCAATTTGTGGTTTAAATATCTCGTCAACACAATTCGCTTGCTGAGATGTTTCATCTCACTCTTGCATTACTCAATGCAGGTGCTTGTTGCTCATCAAGGGGAGTGGGAAGTAGCAGCACATCCACCTTCACTCTCATAATAACACTGCTTAGGCGCAATCATGATTTAATTAGAAACTTCTTGTCAAAGGATGTTTGTTTCTAACTAGTTGTGCGCCCTGGTTAATTCAGTTCATGTCGTTATGGTTATCTTCCATTGCTAGCAGATTATTAATGTCTATTATGTTTTCTTATCATGATATCTATTTATAATTTATTGCTTCCCCGTTTATGCAATTTTCAAAGGAGATGCTGTCGAAATTTTATATATGAATGTTAGATGTGTAGTTTAGTAGCATTCTGGGGTGTTTGTGGATCCCGGGGTGTTACAAGGAGCCAGCATATCTAACGTCTTGTCTTGTATTTTTCATGGATGCTTGTTCTTTTATGTTAATTTTAGTGGCCTTAGTTCTCCACTATTTTTATGGGTATAGAGGATGTGTCGCGTTGAACACCTTTTCTGCCTCTTTCTCTCTATTTTCTTTTGCTCTTAAGCGCTGAAGCTTGTGCTTTTGAGAGCGTGTTAGACCCGATGGGCACCATCAGGGCATAGAATATTTTGGGTTAAGTAGTTGCTATTGGCTTTATCATTACTAACTATACAACTTCTTTTTCCTTGGTCATTGGCCCTTCATTGTTAGCATTAATAAAGACATCCGTAGTGCCCACCTTAATAACATTATAAGTTGTTATTCTTTCCAATTTTTAGAGCTGAAAGCCGATGACTCGGGTATAGGCGTTGATATTAGGGAAGTTTTCTCCCTATGTCCCCCTACCGAATTAGTCTTTGTGGTCGAGGATTCCAGCGTCCTTGCTGATCTTGTGCTTGGGGACCAGATTGAGGAGCACTCAATTGGTCAAATACTGAAGTTTAGGATGCCCCCATGCATGTGGCATCCCATAAGTATATTGTGTGTGAAACATAGGTGCTCCCCACATCTGGTTAGGCATATATGGTGGAGTTGGGTATGAAAATGTATAGGGAGGTGGATAGACTGGTGGACACAAGCGTGCATAATTAGGTGGAGGTGTCCATGATGTCGATGGTACCAGTTGTGGCTTTGATACTAACTGGACAACATTCCGGTTTATTTATTCAGCCTTATCCCTTGAAATGGATCATTTTCTTTCACATGTCTCTCTTGGGTAAGCGAATGAGGTTGCTTTGCTAGCCGGTCATGGGGAATGACCTTTTTATTAACATATTTAGAAATAAGTTGATTAAAATTAGGGTCAGCTTTAATCAGCCAACAAGGTGCCTTAACTATATTTTGCTTTCGTGAACCTATTTCAGGCCATTGGGGTTTGAAGGTGTGTGGTCACTGCTGTCTTTGGTTGTCACCAAACAGTCCGTCAGGGAGCCGGACTATCAGCGATGCATAAAATAGGGAACTTCGCTTGGCTGCCTACATGCATATGCCCCCAGTGTTGTCAGTCATGATGGTGATCTTTAAAGTTTCACCTCCATCTACAGTCTTCTCGGCCATAATCTCTTTGGAAAGAATCCTTTTGTTCTCATCGAGGGCCTGAGAGTTGCCGATAATGATGCTCTTCTCTTTGTCTTTATCGGCCACGCCTGGTCGAATCAAGACCTTTTTATCATTTAAATCTATCATGTTGACAGGGAAGGGTTGCCTGTCAACATGTATTCCTTGGAAGCTCAATCAGCCCTCATTTATGGTCAATTGTACCTGTCGATAGAATACATTACAATCATTAGTGGCATGAGAAAAAGAATTATGCCACTTAAAATAAGCTTGCCTTTTTAATTCATCAGTAGGTGGAATAGTATGAGTCATTTTAATGTTGCCACTTTTTAATAATCCATCAAATATCTTATCACATTTAGCAACATTAAAAGTAAATTTAACCTCCCCTTACATATTCTTTTGAATCGGATGTAAAGAGGAGCAGACCGATGGTTTGGCCATGTTTGGCCAAACTAGCACAACAACATACACTTCATGTGGCTCGTCATTAGACCTACTTTGGTCACACTCTACTATATGAACATTATGACGAGCTGCTTTAGGTGTATCTTTGCTTCGGCTTTCACAAGCTAAAGCTTGTTGATGCAATTAGTTAATGTAAAAAATTGGATGCCCTTTAAATTTTCTTTTAGATATGACTGTGTCCCATTAAAAGCTAATCTTGCAAATTGCTTATATGCTATATGGATCTAGAAGCATCGGTTTCTAGTGTCCCTAAACCTCTGAATAAAATCATTAAATGGCTCATCGCGCCCTTGTCACAGTGCTGCTAAATCGACTTACTCTAACTCATATTCTCTAGAGAAAAAATGTCCATGAAATTTATGCTCTAGATCTCCCCATGAATAGATAGAGTTAGGTGGCAAGGCGGCATAGCATGCAAATGCAGTACCGGTTAGGGATAATGAAAACAAGTGAATGTGAAAAGCTTCTCTATCGGTCAATTCTCCTAATTGTGCTAGAAATGTTGCTCATGCTAACTCCAAGTTTTATCTCGAACTGCTTAAGCTATTTCCTCTCTCATTGTATCAATAGTGACGGGTGGTAGCCCTTGGGCCTGAAGGTGTGGGTGGCCGGGCTTCATATGCCGACCTCTTGCCCATGGATGATGAGCTATGTCATTTTGTGGCATGCTCATACTACCCTAGTCGCTCCATATTGTGTATTAATTCTTTTCGCTCTCCTGGAGGCCAAAAAGTGTTCATTCCCATATGAGGGTAGAGCCATACTACAACCCTGATGAGCCGTAGAGAGGGGTAAGTGTTGTTGTGGCGGGTGAAAGAATTGTGGGTAATAATCCGCATCCTATTCTGTGTACTCATCTCTGGATGGTCCGGTGTGGAACACAGACTGTCCGGTGTTAAATTCGGATGGACTGGTATGAAATGTAGATGGTTCGGGATATTCGAATGGTGCTTGTGTAACCAGACGGTCTGAGCGTGTTAGTTAAGCCTTGCAAAGAGTATAGGGGTCCTGGCATGATTTTGGGTTGTCCACCGTAAAGGACGGGGCCATCGACCAGAGGCGTGGATAGTCCGAGCTCAGGCCCAGACGGTCTGGCCATGGGCAGGACATTAGGTTTATTCCAAATTGATGGAGGAGGTTGTGGTTGTCTGGTGTATGAGTTCATTGGCATATACCATAAAATGGCTGGGTTTGTAAATGCCCATTTGTAGCTGATAAATTATGTGTGACATCCTTAGCATCAATCTCGTGCAATGGAAAATTAGAAACGGTGGATTTTTCATATGCATATGTCAATTTTCTAAAGGACTCTTTCATACCCCCCATGTATTGTTTTAATTGATCCCGCTGCTCATCTATATAATGACTAAGTGATTAGATGTTCATGGGTTTACTTACATTAGGAGCACGTGTAGCAGGTACAAGAGATGTCATCTCGTACTTTCCTTGCTGGATGATCCTTTGATGTCGGTGCACCTTTAAGTGTACTAGATATTTTTCCTTTGCCTCCTCGCATTCTTAGGCTTGTCGTTGTTTTATGTAATCTTCAAATCGCTATTGATCTTAAATCGATAGACTCTCTAGAGTCGACTTCATGGTGTTGCTTGGGGAAACTTTAGTGTGATCTTTGGAACTGGCCATTTGAGGCCGATCTAATAGATCTAACCTAATAGATCTAATATAATAGTTCTGATCTGGCAGATTTGATCTTACATTTCCTAGTGGAGTCACCAAAAAGTGTGTTGGATCGCTTTGGAGCCAATCACCAAACGAACGCTAAGGCCAGAGCAAGGCGCATGGGACCTTGGGGTCCTCTCTGTGGGAGCGTGGACCGTTCGCGCTAGGCGGCCAGACCACCCGCGACTGCGTGGAGGGGCTATGGTCTTCTCTGCGGGCGCGTGAACCATCCTCGATAGTGCGATAGACCATCCACGTGTGCATAGAGGGCTTCGGGGTCTCTTTCAGCACCTGGATATCACCCCCTAGGAGGGACCCCATCAGGGAGAAAAGATCTTAGGGTCTAGACAACGTAAAGTCGAGGAGAGGTGAAGATTAAGGATGAGGAAGACTAATTAATGTTACTCCTAGGGCAAGAAATGTAAAGAAACTGATGAATAGATTGATTTAGATCGATTGTGTTGTGGGCCAATCGGTCATACCCCTTCGTATATATAGGGGAATGTCCCAACAAATTCCCACGTGGTTAGCCGGATATGCAAGCACAAAGATTCTCAACCGAGTTTATCTAATCGTAGACCGTCCAGACTATATATGTGGATCGTTCGGGGCGTGTACCATCCGAGCCACATAGTCGAACTATGTAGTCATGCCCAGGTACCAAATCTAGTGCTCAACAGGTGGTAATGGATCATGATCCAAATTGATCTTCATAATTTATTTAAGCCCTTAATTAATTTTAGTTTAAAATTAGATAAAAATATGGTATGATCCTAATTCGATTTGATTCTTGAATTTTGTAATGTAAAATTTAGAGCCCTATCACCCTGATGGTTACAAAAGTACATTGAATATCGAATTCTTGAGGCGATCCACCTTATGAGAAGTAACTAATCGCATGCACATGTTTTAACAAAGTATAAAATGTGTGCCTCATGTACCCAAACTAGGCCTTTAGTACATAACTATTAAAATCTTGTAATATTATAGATATAGATATACATACAGCCTGCAACATAAAGTCTGTTATTTTGGTATGGGAGCAGCACGGTATGTGACATGGTGTTTTACGGGGCAAGACCAATCCGACTTGATGCATAAGAGCAAATCCAAAATATTGCTAAAAAATTGTTCTCCAAAACTTCAGTTTAGGGGTGTTGTAAAAAATCCCTAAAAATTCTAAACCCGTAACAGACTGTAAATAACTTAACTCTAAATGTTTTGAAACAACCTAAGGGTTTGTTCGGTTACGCCAATCCATAAGAGGGTTAGAGAGGATTAAATCCCCTCTAGGTTATGTTTGGGTACTCTAGTATTCATCACAATACACATGATTTAAGGGGGATTGAGTGTAAATTAGTTTAATTTACACCCTAATCCCCCTCAACCCATATTTATTGTGGTGAATACTAGAGCACCCAAACAAGCTCTTAGTCATTTTTTACGAAGAGGGGATTTAGTCCTCTCCAATTGTCTTCTGGCTTGACGTAACCGAACAAACCCTAAGTGAGCCAAGGGATACTAATGGGCAGGAGTTCATGTCGCTTTTCATTTAGATTCTTTATTTACTGCGCCTCTACCGACAAGAGCGCGTGAGGATTCGGCGACGCGAAACATGTGGCCAAATATAGCGTGTAAATGCGCCATGTGCTGGGACAATTGAGGGAGTATTAGACAACGCGAAAATATGAGGGGGAAGGGCCACGGATTCAGGATGTGAAGCTTTTAGGGGAGAAGATAAGAGTTGGAGGGCTCAGAATAGTTTTTCCATGATAAATGCTTTTGGGGTTGTGTTACAGTTTCTCTTGGAGATGCTCTAAATTGTACTTAGGCAGCCCGGTCTCTACTGTAATTTAGGGCGTGATTGGTTTCATTTATTAACTAAGCCTGCATGGGATTTGGAACGAGGCTGAGTTGGGAATGTGTGCAATGGACCAGGCTTGTGTGATTGGTTTCGTTTCTCTGTTCAACCAGGTCTAGTACAATTTTTGATTGGTTGGCTGAGTGAGAAAGAAGCAAAATAAAATAAAATAACTATTTCATATAGAAAGTGAGATCAAGTTTTGTTCATAAAATTATCAGGAACATAAAGGTGAAATTGGTTTCTTAATTAGATGCATTAATCAAGAGATATAACAAGAAAACTAATTAAAATTAGGTCTCGATTTCTGTGTCCAGCCTGCCTGAGTCCGTATGGCCAAAATGGTCGTTCCTGCTCAGCGTAGCTCTGGGACACTATTTGCACCAAGTCAGCCTGACTCAGTGGGAGATATGGGCAGCCAAACAGCAAAGTAGGTGGCTGAGTTGGACCTGCTCGAGGGTTCATGCAGGCAACCAATCGCGCCCTTAGTGAGAGCCCGATGTTGGCCTTGTGCCTAGCAGCATGGCCTGCTAAAGACTGAAGGAGTGGACCTCATTCCACTGTACTTTGTGGTCATGACGCGCGAGGCGAACTCGCCTCCTCTATGCCATCCATGCCTGCACTATCGATGGTGCACCTCTTCCTCATCCTTAGCACCACCAACTATCTACTCCTCTATGATCCATGCCCCAGCACTACCGATAGCCACCTCTTCCTCGCCCCCACCACTAGCTAGTGGCCTCCTCCTCCACACCACCCGCACGACCACACTGCAAGCACTAGCCTCAAGCGAGTCAACGTTGAGCACACAAACTTTGAGTTTGTAAGTGTCTAATGACCAGACTGGGTTTGGCTTAGTCCTTATCGCCATGTCAAAAGGTAAGATCATACACCGGTCAGGGGTCTGGCTACTTGCGCATTCTTTTGATTTTCCCATGTAGTCACCTTGTTGAACGCCTATCAACCAGACTTCTTCGTCTCCCTCCTCTATTGTGAGAGTGCACATGGTGAGTCTTGAGACTATAGTTTGATAGGTAAGGGGCAATATTTTGAACTCGAATGGCAATTGGACTAAGCTTGTACCGCAGTTATACGATGACATAGAAGGCAACTAAGAATGTTTGGTCATGTTGAAGTCAAACTCGATCTATTCAAGTTATTTACTTGTCTGACTCAGACTATAAATTGAAAAAATGTTGAAAATCTCAACGAGATCCTCCATCATGTTCTAGCGACAAGCTGGAGATGCTTGATCCACTATAGTCTCCACGGGGCGATTGTGGAATTTTCGAGTCGTCCACCATGCAAACCCAAAAACAAATATGAAGGTTGATCCTGTCATGAATGTCTTCATAATCTTGAGGTCCATCAAGCTTTCATGTGTTTTCCACAATAGCCCATATTTAGCATGCCAACTAACAAAGTATGATGAATGGAATCTTACTATGGAGTTACCTAGGGTAAGTTTTTGTGGTCTTGCAAGAAAAGTCAAGCTTGATGGTGATCGTGAGACAATGATTTAGCCATATTCAAACCACTAAATAGCATAGTACTCTATATCTTATATGTTGGATTGCCTTGTGTTGGGTTGTTGAATATTAGTTGTTACAACTTGAGTACTATTGCCTCTCTTTATTTATTCCAAAGGGTAGGTGCATGATTCTAGTCATAGTATGATTGGAACCAGTGCCTTCAGGTTTAGATTGCAGTTTTGCATAGACCGCACCCAATTAAAAATTTAGACTTGACAATTCGTACAACCTCTCGTACTCATATGCTTTGACTAAAACTTGTGTCATGTTGTAAATTCTAATAATTTGATGCAGCACAAGTTTAGTTTTGTCTCTCGCATGATGAGTGGCCATTTTATGGGGTAGTTCACCTTGTATGTTTTTTTAGCACTTGGTTGATTTACTAGTTACAATTTAAGTGCTATTTTAGTGATGAATACCTGCTTTGAAAAATGCTTAAAACTGATTCAAATGCTTGTACTTTACAATATTGTGCATATGATCAGTTTGAACATCTGCTAACACATGCATATATTGCTGAACATATAGCACAACATCCCTTAGAACATCTTTACATTATGACTACTATACTTCTGAAGCTCTTGAATTTTATATATTCTTTTCTACTCTCGTGCATATCACAAGGGGGACTCCTTTTGAGGGGAAGTTGTAGCTTTTGTGCATATGGGCGGTGCTTGTTGAGTGCATTTATCAACAAGGGGGAGAATTATACACATACACAAGCGTCTTGTTGAGAGTGCATTCATCTGTGAAGTTTTGTGCACTTCTTCAGGGGGAGTTCAGGAGGAGATGTTTTTGTTAGGAGGAGATGGATGCTTTTGCTATTCATGTTGAGCCTTTGCCTCGTTCTAGAGGGATTGTTTTTGCTTTTAGAGTTTTTGGTGCTTTTCATCTTTTGCTCTTATCATTGTATAGTGGTGTTAAGCCTTTTTCTACCTCTTCTTGAGGGCTAGCCATTTTTGTTTGGTTGTGTTGAGTCGTTGCTAATGTCTTAAGGAAACAAGCTTTGCTCATTTTCAATGTCTTTGGTTCTTTTGTCCAGCCTTTGGTCATTTGAGTGAGCTCTTCCTTCTTCCTTTTTTGTTGATCTTTGTGTTTGTGCAGTGGTGTTGACAATGCACACATTAAGTGATAGATTGCAACCACAAGGTTGAGATGCTTGAGTTTGTGATGAGTGATTGTCAACAGAGTAACTTCTTGGTTGAGTCGTGTGAACTAACTAGGACATGAGTGTGTGTGCAACATGTCTCTTAGCTTCTGATGCATAGGTGTGAAGCCTAGAGCTAGTGTCAATGGTGAAGGTGAAAGGTCATATGGGTTTGTGTTTATGGATTAAGATCGGTGAAGGATGAGCACTAGGTCTTTACTGAGAGACTGAAGAAGTTGGGTGACTGGCAGCAATGGATAACACCTAGGTACATCAGCATGTGCGAGGACATGTCGTGCGAATCATGTTGCCAATGTGTCTGAGGACTAGCGGGATACATGTCCAGGACGTGGGGGACGCGTATGGAGTGTGCTACCTACAAAAGTTTGGTGGTTGAGCCTCAAAATCGTCTAGCAAAAGTTCACGGATTTGGCCTCAAAACCTGATATTGAGATTCTAGAGGGAATCGAAGACGACATGTAGAGCCATCATGGAGAGTGTGTCAAGGCAAACCAACTTTGTAAAGGGAGTGTGGCCATCAGATCATCATGTTATGAGTTGGCTCATTTTGTCCCAGGTTGATTGGATAATATCTATGTATCTAGGGGTAGTTTAGGAATGTTAAAAGCCCCTCTATAAATAAGGAGGAAGTGCTGCACCAACCAGTCATATCTCTAACAAGTAGGTTTTACTCTCTATTTTCTTATTTGATAGGAGATCCATAGATGCTTTGTATTGTTGCATTTATGTACTTGTGATTTTGGGTTAGTGAAAGGAAAATGTGCCATAGGGCCATTTCTACCTGTTTTGGTGATTAAGTGTCCAACACACCATATTAGACTAACTAGTTTGATATGAGTATGATCACATGTTCACTTGGAGGCAAATTGATGGAACTAAGTCCAAATGGGAAAATCTAGAGGCTAAAAGTGCAACTTTGGGTAAAACAACATAAACATGAGGTTTGAGTGTTTGACTAAGTTGCACATATCTTATTCTATGTTTCTAGCACTTTTGTTTGGCTACTAACTCATTTCTGCAAGAAAAGTGCATTTTGGACTTGCTTTTAGGCATATTGCAAATCCTGGCGAAAATCTAAGAAAGAGGTAAGTTTCATATCACTTAGTCAATTGGATTAGGTATTAATAATGTTTGTCTAAGTTGTAGGGAGACCCCAAAGACAGCCAAAATGATTTGGAGAAGATAGGCTTAAAAGAGCAAAACTTGGTTTGGTCGGGTTCGCACCAGATTGGTCCGGTGGTGCACCGGACCGGGTCCGTGTGACCAAGCCAAACCCTTCAGTGTACATTGGACCACTTCTCCAACGGCTAGTTTAGACATCGCACGACGGCCAACGACTAGCTGATGTGGCAGATGGTCCAGTGGCGCACCGGATCGATCCGGTGTCAAGCCGTTATGGAAAGCACCAAACAGAATCCCCGAGTGACCGTTAGTGTACACGGTTCGGTGCCCCATAGTGAGCATAATTTTAGCAGTTTTACAGGGAAGGAGGCAACCACTCCAAGGACACTTGGGGTTATAAAAGCAGTCCCTAGGCACCTCCATTCAGTACACAAGCATCTCAAGAGACTCTCAACACTCCGACACTTCCACAACTCAATTGTGCGATTCTAGCGAGATTCGAGCGTCGTCTTAGTGTTGTTCTTCATATTTGGTGTATTGTGTGCTTGTGTTTCTATCTTTTGTATTGAGTTGCTGGTTTTGATCTCTTATGCTTGTACTCACTCCCTACTACTCTGATTTGTAAGGTTGATCTTTTGTAAGATTGCAAGAGACTCCAACTTGTGGAGATTCCTTGCAAACGGGAACTATATCGATAAAGAAGAACGTGGCACTCAAGTTTTGGTCTACGTGATCACTTGAGAAGGATTGAGTGCAACCCTTGTCGAAAAGAGGGCACCACAACGTGGATGTAGGCTTGGCCGAACCGTAGGATAAAAATCATCTATCTCACTTGTCTTTTACTTTCTTGTGATTTTCTCTCTTCCTAATTTCTCTCTATTCACTTGTGATATTGCTCTTAGTATAATTCACATCTTGGAAGAGCAATCAAGTGAAGATATTTTTTCTCTTTTCTTGTCTCAAACTTGATTTATATTGCATTAACTCTTTTACTAGATCAAGTTTTGTTTTAGTGATAATTTTGCAGGGTCACCTATTCACCCCCTCTAGGTGCTCTAAGTTAGTGTGGCTTTAACTATGTCGTGACCTCTATGTTTTATCCCTATCCAAGTTCGATTGATTTGGTTTTTTTGCGTGATTTTCCTCTTCCAAGCTCTTTTGATTGATTTTTTAATGTATTATTGAAATATGATTTTAGGAGTAGCTTTGGGTTAGATAGAGACTTGACAAACACTCGGGGGATTTGGATAGGTAGTACCACATTTCCCTGATTCTTTAAGAAAACCACAGTTCAAGTTTGAATTTTCTGATCTATTTGAAAAATGGTTGATCTTTCTATGGTCAAACTTCTGGGATGCACTAGAATCCTTTCTAACTTGCTGTCCATAAAATTTCATCTCGACGTGTGAAGTTTTGATCGAGCAGCTCTACCATGCAGGTGAGAGGCACTGTTGTTGATCTGTTTTAAAAAATTTCGATTTGCTTTTTCTCGAATTTTCCTATGTTTGATTTGAGTTATGTTTGTTTTGATGGCTTGGTAATATTCTCAAGTTATTCAAGATATCATACCATCAATTGATTAAAGCTTTGCTCCGTTATTTCCATTCCATATAGGTTAAAGGGGATTGAGATGTATTGAGGTGGATTTTGACTTAGTATGGATTTAAACCGACTCAATCTCACTAAATACATATGGATTAGCATCAAACCGAACAACCTCTAAGTTGTTTTTTCAGAATTCATGCTACTATGTTATAAAAGTTACGGGTATATATTTGTCTATGTTATTGGAGTCTTCATAAAAAATGCTAGCCGTCAAAGAAAATTCAATCTTTTCATGTACACTGTAAAAATTGGATCTTTTAATTGTATATTCCCAAAATGTGATCTTTTAGTGGTACCTAGCCAAATTTTCATTCGAGAAAACAGCCGTCTAGCCCCTCGCCAGGCTCCCTACCTCGCACGCTCGTCTTCCTTTCCGACCGACGCCGCCTGCCGCCTCTGTCATCTCTCGGCTCCCGCCCAGCGGCCCCCTTCCTCGATCTCTTCCACGCGCTCAACCTGGGCTATTGCCGCCTCCGGAGCTGAGCTCCCAGATCCGAGAGACGGCAAACTGTGTGGAAGGGTGGGAGTTGGGATAAGGTGCGGCTGGTGGCTCCGGCCTCCGGGAGACTGACGACAATAGTGACGGGACGAGCTGCGGATCGAGCAGCGATGATCCTACAGAGGGAAAACACGATCTCTGCCCCTCCTTCCCCAAAATCATCTCTCTCCCGATCTTGGCCTCCCCCAGATTCACCACCTGCTCTCCTCTTCGGCTACGACCTTGGCTCATCTGCATTAGCTTCTCCTGATTCGGACACGCAACATGGTACCCTTCTCTTTTCGCTCTTGACTACTCAGAATTAAATTTTGCTTGTATAGGATCTGAAAATATTTCCTATCTTCCTATTGTGTACCCATCTCTTTCCCCCCCTTGACTTCCCAGAATCACATTTTACTCATATGGAATCTGCATATTTTGTACCTTCCTAGTGTGGATGGATGATGTTATTCTCTGCTGACATGCCCCTGTCTTCATATGGATAGTATTGGTATTGAAATGTGGTCTACATAAATATTGTGTCATGGTGTATATTCCATTTTCAATTTGATCAATAATCAATCTTGCATCTATACCTGTGGCAAAGTTGTATTCATGATCAGAAGCTTGGCGAGTAGCCACTTTAAATATGCTTATTCGATATTAGAAGTCCCTAAAAGGCTAGAATGATGAATGCTAGAACTAGCTAGGGAAGCCTATCATAAGGTGCAGATATCCTACAGGTGCACAAGCCTATTTAGTACTCCCTTCGTTCTAAATTATTATACGTTTTGGCTTTTCTATCTATGTGTCTAGACCTAGTGTACATCTAAGTGCATAGCAAAAGTTGTCAAAGCGTTCTTTTAATTTGGAATGGAAGGGAGTAGCACTTTACCAGTCATTCGTTGCAGAATCAAATGGGATCAAGTGCATGTCCGACACATTTTTATAAGCTAAGAGAGACTATTTACTCAAGTTGTAAAGAATTGAGTAACTTGAAATGCTTTTGGTGTTCTAAGGTAGAGCACAAAAATTTAGTGTAATTTACCATTAAGCGTTGTCAAATAGAATGCAGAATTCTGTGAAATATTTGTGGTACAGTACTACCACAAAAATAGTGTTGTCTTTGATTAATTCAATGTGTTGCTCTATATCCTAAGTTATAATCTGACAACTTGTTTTGATGCCTTGATCCAAATTAATGACATGGTCTTCTATATTCAGTTTTTAGCTTACAAGTTATTAGCTCTGTTCTAAATTGTAGGTCGTTTTTGGCTTTTCTAGATATGTAGTTTTACTCTACACATAGTGTATATCTAGGTGCATAGCAAAATCTATGTGCCTATAAAACCCAAAACAACCTATAATTTGTGACAGAGGGAGTACAATACTTATTAGCTGCTACATCTGCAAAATAAAAACCAGATGGATTATCTGCATATAATATTCTGCAAGAGTACAGAACTATGATTAAAGGAGAAATTGACACAATTAAAATAGGAACAAAGAATGAAATTTCTGACGCCCTTCAAGACTAATCAACTTTCCATATTATTGCTCTCTTGTTATTGTATGATGAACTCTTATTATTGTATGATGAACTTTTCTTACAGCAGTTGAGGTAGTCTGACAGAAGAAAAGTAATATCAGAAAATAAATGTTGTGGAATTATACTTCTTCATTTGGAGTTAAACTGTTAATGAATGGAGTTAAACTGTTAATGAAACCTTTTCATGGGTTATTTACTTTAGATGGACCTTTTACATTGGTTTTTCCCATATTGGTTATTTTAGTTATATCTTGGTTCTGATTAATTGGTATCTAAGTGTGGTGTATTTTTTAGACGCTAATTCTATATATATAGAGCGCGACGCAAACGCGCGTACCCGTACATCCACGTCGGCAAAAAAAACATATGCGCAGGATGTTCCATCAACGGACGAGATTTTTTTCTCAGCCTCCCCGGGCTGTTGTAGATGCCTGGAGAATTCTAGCGATGTGCAGTTCATAAAAAATCAACCGTTTTCTAGAAGGGTCTCAATAGGCCGCCAGCCGTGGAGGACAGGAGGAGACCTAGGTACCCACCGCGGCATCGCGCCACCGCCCAGGCACCCACGGCCCCACGCCTGGACAGCCCGACGCCCGCAGCATGCAGCGGCGCTGGCGCGCAGCGCTGCTCGCCTAGTCGCTGGAGGCCAGAGCCGCCACCCCGCTGAGCCAGACCGCCGGACGAGCGGAGCCCGCAGGCCGCAGCGATGCTCGCCCCGCCGACGCCCGGACCCAGAGCACCGCGCCCACGGGCCACCGCCGTTGTCCAGCCGAGCAACCGTGAGCCAAGCAGAGCAGGGGTTTGTGATTTGAAGTTTGATCTGAAGTTTTGACTTGAATTTGATTATTTATTTGATAGTAATCTCATATTTAATTATAGGAATAAGGTGGACATGATGTTTAATTATATTGCTTGATGTTTTCGATGTGATTGGTTTAAATTTTTTTGTTATAGTCTTAGTAGCCCCCCTCTTGGATCAATCCTGGATCCGCCACTGATTACTGCTACGAATATATGTACACAGTAATATAATCTCTAAGCTCCTCATGTTGCTACATTTGTAAACTTCAATATTTCATTACTGCTACAAATCTATGTACGGTTCCAGTTGACTATGGTAGCTTCCTTGCTTTCTGTTCTTGTCTTACCAGTCTGAGCTAAAGTTTTATTTATTAAATTGTGATGCAATGTTGCATCAATGCTGGACTTCGGCATTTGAATTTTACGTGCACTCTGGTTTTTATGTTGTTTACTGTCCATCTTTCTCCTAATCAATAAAATGCTTTGATTACTATTGACATAATGTGAACTTCGATTTATATGTTGTTTATTATCCATATTTGGCCCTATCCATGAAATTATTTGATTCATGTTCATATAATACTTAGAAGAATGTAATGTAAGCCTCAAATTCTCTAATTTGAGTTGCTATCCAGTTTAACACATTAATTTAACTGTCTAAATGTATCGTTTAAAAAAACTCGCGCAAAGCGCGAGCAAGTTACTAGTAATAAATGCATGAATTGAATGGCCAGGTTTACCACTCTAGTTTCGCTGATGATGATGGGATCACAAAAGCTTGCAGCTGTCCTTTGCTTCCACTGAAAACTCATATCAAGGGCCCGGCACCAGCCTCTGACCCTGGTATCGTGGCTACACAGATTTCAATGTACTTCCGCCACTATAAGATCATACTGAAATTCTTATTTGTGTCCATGCTATACAGATAAAGCGGACATTGTTGATGAAGCCATAACTTTCTTTCGAGCCAATGTTTTCTTCAAAAATTTCCATGTGAAAAGCTCAGCAGACAAGTTATTGATCTATCTGACGTTTTATATCAATATTGCCTTAAAAAGACTAGAAGGTTGCCGGACACTAGCTGTTGGGACTAAAGCAATCATTAATCTGGGATTGGAGAAAGTTCCTGTACCTGGGGAACCAGGGTTTCCTTTCCCTGGACTTTTCACTCTTCCCCAGTCCCAGGAGGAAGCAGGTATACATTTTCGTCTACAATTGTATGCACATATTTTTTTTCAAGACTAGTCTTTTCTATGTATAAAAGTAATATGCTAATTATTATTTTCACTTAATTATGTCCGTTGTCATAGTAGGACTGATTAAGTCTGCAAAACGAATGTACCCATGGATTCCAGTGATAAATTGACGATTGTGCATTCTGTGTCTGAATGCAGAATTGTTGAGGAATTATTTGAA
The DNA here is from genome assembly GCF_902167145.1 of Zea mays. Lineage (NCBI taxonomy): Eukaryota > Viridiplantae > Streptophyta > Magnoliopsida > Poales > Poaceae > Zea > Zea mays. Next base: position 26,627 of record NW_023366808.1, on the reverse strand, counting down.
GCAGATAAGGGAGGAAACAAGTGGAAGATTGCTCAACTGTGCATACAGAGCTAATGGCTTTCCAAACAAGTGGTGGTTGGCTTTTGCTAAGAGGAAGTTCATGAACATTGTCATCCTTTAGACTTGGGCTTTTTGTACCAACTGGTTCAAGCTTTTTTTTCACTCATGATCGTGTGAAGTATCCACACACAACAAAGATAGTTATCCTACATCCCAAAGTAACACGCCAAAGACTTCGATGATAGGATAGATGAATGACATAAGATAAATTATTTGTTCCCAATTTGCGATGTATAACCGTGGGAACAGTAATTATCATGTTGTGTTGCCTTTTGTAATTCTCACCCTGCTATATCAGAGAGACGAAACCTGATACGGGGTATATTCTACAATGATGTCTAAAATGAGACAGTTCAAATGTTCTTACTATTGGTTTAGTATTAGCAAAAACTTCTTAGTATTGACAATGGTATAATTAAATTTTTCATGCAATTATCGTGCAATCAAACTAACAAGAGTTACTAAGAATTCTAAAAAAATAGATGTACTTCATTATTTATGGTCTATTTGCAGCATCATTAGATTCATAAAAATAGCTCTAATCTATAAAAAGTTAGTCAGACGGTCTAAATTTACAATTTTAATTTACTAAATTGATGAATCTAGGACCAGATTCATTATTTTGGTGTAGCTCCTTAAAAGGTACTTCGCTGACTTCAGTTTAGTAGAGTTGATAAAAATTATGCCACTGATTTAAAAAGCAAAAACAGATATAGATTTAATGTTTCACTTGTAAAACGGTCCCAAACAGCTCCTTTAGTAATATATCAAAATTTAAATTTTAATCCATCATATATTAATAGATAAAAAAATCTACCGTTTTTAATCCTTTATAGTTGATAGAATCTTTTTTATTTTTATCTATCAATATATGAGTTAGAATTTGAAATTTCATATAATGGTAGAGTAAAATAAAGTACGTCTGTAGTTTTTTTTAGAATTTTGTATAACTTTTAGTAGTTTAATTACACTACGATTGCACGAAAATTTTGATTATATATATATATATATATATATATAGTATTTAGAGCACTGAGCTCTCTCTAACTATTAGAAGCCCCGACCAGCAACAGACCAGGTGCGCGGACCGCACCGTACCGACCAGGTGCGCAGGCTTTTTGGCTCACTGTGCCACCTACTTACGTCAATTATAACTACGTGTTATGCTCAATCGTGTTACGGTTTACACACTTTTTGGTATGCGCATGTTGTACACAAGTTTACGCTTATTTTGTCATAACCGCTTCCTGTACTATCATATAAAACCGACCGCGACGACTGCTTTTGCCCGAGAGGACTAGGGTTTCAGCGGCAGCGGCTGCCGAGCCCCATTCCCCGATCTGAAGCACCTCAAACCACCGCTCTGCCCCAGATCCAGATCCACCCAGCTACTGCCTCCTCGGCGCCCCTCGGCCAGCTAAAGGGACCTCCTCGGCGCGCTCCTTTGCCGCCACAGGCGCCGCCGCGCGCCTCCATGCCTCCGCCCCGGCGCCTGCCGCGGCTGGAGCAGGAGGCGCTGTGCCGTTCTCGGTCCAGGCGCCCAACGAGAAGATCGAGATGTACTCGCCGGCCTTCTATGCCGCCTGCACCGCCGGAGGAATCGCCAGCTGCGGCCTCACCCACATGGCCGTCACGCCGCTCGACCTCGTCAAATGCAACATGCAGGTGAGCGGGCAGCGGCCTAGATCTGTGTCCCCCGGTACTCCACGAGCTTTTTTTTGGAAATCTCGTGCGGATCTGTGGTGTTTGGTTGGTTGGGAAGGTTAGCCGTAGGCTTGAGATCTCGATTTCGTCTCCGTGATCTGGATGTTGCAAATCTAGCCACATCCTGCGTGACTATGCGTGTAGATTTACTTCCTGTGTGCATCGGTAATTCGGTTTCCTTTCCACTTGTGAGATTCGTTGGTTCAAACTTGTGCTTGATGTTTTTTTAAAAAAAGTACTAGTTTGGTAGTTTGCTAGCTTAGTAGCTTTTGTGTGGATTGCTATAATGCAGGGCTTGTTCTGACTGCTTAAAGTAGGTTTGTGAATACGTGGCTAGACCTGTGACTAAATTTTTGCTACCAATATAGTTCTGGAAATTAGTTGGAAAATATGATAATTGCATGTAGATTTGTAATTTGAAGTACTATTATACAATTTCAAATTATTAAATTTAAACCTTCCTTTGTAATAGTGCATACATATGCTACACCCACCTCCGCCAGCATTTAGCATCATTGTATTATCATAAAACCATAATTTCCAGGTAGTATTTAGTTGTGTTAGTCTATTAGGTGAATGCTTTTAATCATTATACCATTTTCTGTTGAGCTTTACTAAGGAAAGTAGTGACTCGACTCGTGAATAGCTGAACAAGACTGATCTCAGTATGCTGGCGAAAAAATGGTGAATTAGAGTAATCAATCATATTATCTTCCATATTTGCATATAATTATACTTTTTGCAGGTGGTATTAATGAAGAAAGATCAGAAATAGCTGAAATTGAAGCAGCATCAACATGTGAAGCTGCTCGGCTTAGAGCTACTCTCCGGCGAGCTCCACCCGGCGCTGTTCGGCAACCTCACCAGCCTTTTGAACTGTAAGATTTGTTATTCTTTAGTTATACAATTTCTAGTAGAGACAACTTAAGTATTACAGCTATGTGTTAGGGAGGGTTCAAGAAAAAGAATGAATTTTGTATTCAGCATATGTGCATAATAGGGCTTTGATTCTCAAGTCCTGCAATATTGGAAGTATGCATAACAGAGTTTATTAAAGAAAGAAATGTCCTCACTTGCTGGCAGTTTGTCCATTGTATTTTTGTAAATTAAGGTTATTAAAGAAAGAAATGTCCTCACTTCCTTCGAAAAATATAGTATCTCATGGATTAATTTATGATATTAGCACTTGCTACGGCCTATAGGGTTTATATAGGTTCACAGCTTCTTATTGTCCACTAGGCTTCTCCAGCTACATTGTTTTGTAAGGGACATAAACTAGCTAATTGCTGTCACTTAATTACTCCTCCATTTTCCCTGTTGATTAAACTGGTATATAGGTTCATGGATTTACTTATGCTTATTCTGACGTGTCTTTATGATTTATACAGGCTTACACATACCTGTTTTGATAAGAGCCGAGCAGCGATTCTTCCATTTCAGACCACGACCTAGCTAAAGGCTAATGGTTCCAAATGTCTGAAGTACCGAAGACAGGGCTAGCTCCTCGTTTTTTGTCATGTCAAATAAATCGTGTATGATTGCAACAATATTGGCAAAATATCGTTGTGCTTTATATTTTGATATACTGTGAACAAAACAAGTGCCCTATGAGACCATCATGATTTATGCATTTTCAAACTAAATTTTACGACACTTCTTGTTGTGTTTTATGCTTCCATTAAAAAACAGTCTTACTGCGTTTTACGCCAAATTTATGACACTTTTTTATGTGTTTTACAGCAATCTCTTGCGAAGTGAGATTGTGCGCGTGTTTTATACTAAATTTCGTACTCATTTACGCTGTTTTAGCTCACGTTTTACGCTGAAATCATTCGAGCCAGAACCCGCGCACGATCGGCTGCACGCGATTTTCACACCGTAATTTTTGGCTCCGTTTGCTGTTATAAAACAGATATAGGATTTACGCTAAATTTCGTACTTATTTACGTTATTTTAGCTCACGTTTTACGCTGGAATCGGCCCAAGCCAGGACCCCGCTCACGATCCGCTGCTTAATTTTAGGCCCCATTTGCTGTTACAAAACAGATATAGGATTTACGCTAAATTTCGTACTCATTTACGCTGTTTTAGCCCACGGTTTACGCTGAAATCCGCCCGAGCCAGAACCAGAACAACATACTGCTTGATTTATGCTGTCAAGTACATGTCATTATACAGTCGTAAACGTTGTCCAAAGTGTCATATTCGCTCCACGTGATTCGGGCTTCAAAAGATTCCTTTATGCATTTTTTATGCATCTTTATCCATATATATATGCATTCGTATATTGTGTTACGCTTATCGTCCTAGAATCTTGTCTGTTGACTGCATGGCTGACGCAAGCACGCGGGTGCTGAGTCGACCACGTCCTGGCTGGGGCTTCCATTAGTAGGGGAAGCCCAGGGCTTCCATTACCTCTTCCCTATATATATATATATATATATATATATATATATATATATATATATATATATATATATATATATATATATATATTGTATATTAGGAGCCCTGGGCTTCCAATAACTAAAGGAAGCCCAGACCAGACAGTGCAATCCGATCGAGCCGGACCAGGTCCATACGTCTATAAAAGAAAATCCGTAGTGCTAGGGATCAGTTTTTCACGCCCCATCTCGATTCATTAGCGACGACGGTTGCCCGATGGCGCGCGCGGCGGTGGACCTCCGGCCAGTGGCTGTGGTGGCCGCGGCTCTCCGACCTCGACATGCGGTGGCGGCGGTTCCCAGGCCGGCAGTGGCGGCCCCCGATCCAGAGGGCGAGCGGCGGCAGCGCCCTTGTGCGGTGGCGGCGGTTCCCAGGCCGGTGGCCGCAAATCCATTACCTCGACGAGCGGTGGCGGAGGTTCCTCGATCCGCAGCGGGGCCCTTGTACGGGCAAGCGGCGGCGTCCCCGAAGCCCCGAGGAGGCGACACTTCCAAGGCCGGCGAGCAAGCGACGCCCGTCGACGTGCGAGTAGCGACGGCGACGCATGAGGCGCGATGTTCGAGCGAGCGACGTCACGGAAGGCGCGAGATACGCGCAGCGATGATCACGCGTGACATCCTCCGATCCGGCGTAGTTTTCTTTTCGACTATTGTGTTTTATGCCTACCACATGTACTATTTACGCTAAAAACTGTACGATTTTATGGTTAAACACGTAGTTTGTATATCAGTTTACTGCATGCACATTGGAAAGGCAATTCCTTAATTTATGTTGTTCGTAATTTGCGCGCATGCAATGGAAACTCCCACGATTTTGCCATAATTTTTGGATCTGTATAAAAATAGAAACCGCATGCATGCGGCTGCCATGTTTTTCGGAACTGTCATAAAAATAGGATCGTAATAACAACCTACTAGAGTTATCAACCTCTCATTGACTCGGTATTTACGCTTATAATTGAGGGATTTTATGCTCAAAACTTAAGGTTTTTACGCTCCACCCGGATATGCGTCCACCAGTGAATAACATGCCAGATTCGTGTGCATGCAGCTGATAACAGATTTTTACGCAGTATACCCAATTGCATAATTATCTACACAGTGTAGCATATTTAGTATCACTATTTATCATAAAATAATAATTACGAGTCTAGCTGCATGGCTGTTGCAGCGATCCTAAATTTATGGAGTAAATAAAGCATTTAAAATAGAAACCGTCACACATATCTTTCCTAAATTTACGCGCATGCAAGGGAACGTGTTTGACTCATGCATGCATTTTGCCATAATTTTTGGATCTGTATAACCGCATGCATGCGACTGTCATGTTTTCGGATCTGCCATAAAAATAGAATAATAATAACAACCTACTAGAGCTATCAACCTCTCACATTGGCTCGGTATATACGCTTATAATTGAGAGATTTTATGCTCACAACTTAAGGTTATTACGCTCCAACCCGAAGATGCGTCCACCAGTGAACAACATGCCAATTTTTTATGCAGTGTAACGAATTGCATAAATACCTACACCATGTAGTATAATTTGTATCAGTATATATCATAAACTAGATTTAATGTGTTTAACTGCATGGCTTTTGGAGGGATCTTATATTTATGAAGGAAATAAAACATTAAATATGATTTTTTTGTTTCTATGCGTGTAATTTATTTCCTTTCATTGCACATTATTTTCATCATAAATTCGTGTGCATGCAGCTGGTAATAGATTTTTACGCAGTATATCGAATTGCATAATTATTTACAAGGTGTAGCATATTTAGTCTCAGTATATATCATAAAATGGTCCTTACGCGTCTAGCTGCATGGCTATTGTAGCGATCCTAAATTTATGGAGGAAATAAAAGATTTAAAAATAGAAACCGCCGCACATATCTTTTCTAAATTTATGTGCATGCATTGGATCGTGTTTGACTCATGCATGCATTCCTTTTTTTTTGTGCTAACAGACGTGGGGCAGGTGGCGCACACGACAGCCTGGTTGGGCGCGCTGGATTGAACCAGTTTGCAGGAGTGATCGGCCTGGGCTTCCTTTAACTATTGGAAGCCTAGGGCTCCCGTTATACCTACCCTAATATATATATATATATATATATATATATATATATATATATATATATATATATATATATATATATATATATATATAGTAAACTTGTAATGATTGCACGGTAATTTTCCCGTCCCTCGTACAGTTTTTGGATTGATGATTTGCAATGTAAACAAGAGCGTGGGGGAACTGGATGATTATTCATAATAGGCGGGTTATTCGATTATATTGGAAGAGAAGGTAGGGATATTTGGAAAAGAAACGGGAGATGAGCTTGTTTAGCATTAAAAATTCTTGAAACAATAATTTGTACGTTGTTCACCTTTTCCCCTTTCCGAACGGAGAATGCACATTCAGCAGTCAAAACATCATAAATTTAACTAAATTTATATAATAAAATAGTAGTATTTAGGATATCATTTAAATCTTATTTGTTTCCTCAAAAATTATATATCTATTGATGTGATAAATCTTTATAAGATAGTTGTTGTGCTGGTGCGAGAAATTCCTCCTAGCACAGAAATTTGTAAACTGTTTACACAAGCGAAGTGAGCACACTGTACGATACGATGCACACATGAAATTCCACCGCTAGGAATCCCCATGCCAGCCTTCGTTCTGTCAGAAAATGAGTTTTTTCTACTCGTCGCCATCTACACCAAATAGTGTAAACGGCCGTGTAAAATATTATTTTGTATTATAGATTACACTGTTTTGTAAATTTAAGTTTAATATAGAAAACAATATGAGAAGTAAAATAGAGAGTCTGCTGGAGATCAGACTCATCAAGTGGACAAAGGATAGCTTTTTGAAACAAAATCAATCATGCCCACTCAGATAAGTGAGATGTAGCCTTATTAACAAGGAATATATAGTAGGGTTCATAAAATCTATTAAGAATATTTAACTACCATATGAAACTGGGCTACACAAGGTAGATCATGCATGCTGCAAGTAATAGCCATTAACATATATAGCTCTAGCATAGTTACCTTGACTAAAGTTTAATTGGTGTTACATTAAATATTTGAATATTAATTATAATAATTAAATATATACTTAATTATGATTAATAAATTTATCTCGTCTTTTAGTCTTTATCTATATAATTAGTTTTATAATTAGATTATATTTAATAGCTGTAATTATCATTTAAATATTCGATGTGGTAGAGACTAAACTTTACTCTATAACGGGGTGGAACCAAACACCTCATAATTGAATCGGCAGAAAAATGTAGTCAAAGCAGACGCTTGAATGTTCACTGCACGGAACGCCTTCCCAGCGCAAAGGCCAAAAGATGAACCGATATTAAATAAATTGGCATATTATGTACATTGGAATTGAATCAAAACAGAAAAGTATTATTTGAGATCGGTTCTTCATGTGAAGAATATGATGGAAACACATAAATAAATAAATAAATAGCTGGAACAACTTTTTTTAACCGTAGCATTGACACCATCAGGTGCAATCCTACCCTCGCTCTTGTACTTAAGATACTCAGCACGCACGAACTTGGTGAAACCCCTGAAAAAATCAAGACAATGAACCAAACAAGTCAAATTCAAACCTTTCGTCAATGCTGCGACTTGACATTGGGTTCAACAGGGAAAGCGTCTTCGTTTCCCACATACCACTTCCTGCCGCGGATGATCTTTTGTCGGCTAGGGAACTTAAACTTGGCACGACGGAGGGCTTCTTCAGCGTGATTAGCATTGCTTTCCTTTGCATCGCACAGAAAGGACGACCTAACCAATGTCCACGCGAGCACAGGTACCCTGAGGCTTGCCGAAAGCACTCCTCATACCAGTCTGGAGCCGATCAGCCCCAGCACATGAAAGCATCTTGTTGATACGAAGGAAATGGAACGGATGGACAGGTTTTGTTCGGTTATTCTTATCTCATGTGAATTAGATAAGATTAAAAAAAAATATGAAAGATTTTAACTTATTTAGGATTTAAACTATTCAATTACTCTCAATCTATATGTATTGAGGAGAGCAAAACGAACAAGATCTAAGGTGGAAGGCACCATTCCAGACACTCTTAGTCTCGTGTACTTGATGCAATCAATGCGCGCAGCCTCAAGAGTCTCACTGTAAACGTTCTCCTTCTCTTAACTCAGGGCTTGTTCGTTTCGGTGCTAATCCATATGGATTGAGCTGAGCAGGATTGGATGTGTTTCAATCTATAACAAGTCAAAATTCTTTTTAAAAATTTTAAATTCTTTACAATCCATATGGAATGGAAATAACCGAACAAGATGAATGGCAGTGAAAGTCTAAAAAAATCTTTGGTCTGGACTCTGGACCAAAGTTTTTCGCTGACACATGACTACAGTCTTGCCTTTTCTCCTTCTCTCCTATACGGCAACCAAAATATTGTATCTTTAAACAAGTGTTGGATTATGCTGATAGAATTCCCCTCTCGTTGCCATAGTTAGTTAGTTCTTCTTGCCTGAGACATGTCCTTCTCAAGATCCTATCGGTGCTATGCTTTGCCGTGGGACATTCTCGTGGATCTTCCCTTGACAAATCTAGAATGGATCTGATTCTTTTAGGAAAAGAGACAGCAACAGCTTTGCATGCAGGTCCAAGGGCGCTGGGATCTTGGAAGGACATGTGTGGAGCGCACGTTTAGTCAGATTAAATGACTGTTCGTCCTGTTTTAGAATATAATCTTGCTCATCATCAACAACCAAAATAGAGCTTTTCAATCAGCGAGTCATTGAGACTAGTTCTATTGTGTAGAAACAAGTGTCTGAAGAGCAACACACTGTCTCTTTCTTTGTAAGGAGTAAGTTTTTACATGTGAGATTTTTCTAGGTTATATGCATGCATGCCGGTAACTACCTACTCGCTTAGTTGGTGTGCGTTAGTGTGTTACTGTGTCTATTTTGATTAGCGGGTACCCAAGAATTAGCTATTCAGGACGTGTGCTGGACCGATTATCTGAAAAAGATAGAGGTATGTCTGCCAATCTTTTATTAATGAAAAAAGTGGTGTTGCTGACCACATTCGGCATGAAGTTTTTACGCATTTTTTTGGCAAGGTTCGTTCCTTCCAGATTCGCATTTGAGTTCATTTTTCTTGCCAAATTCCGGTCAGCTCATGAGCAAGCATGTGTGACCAAGTTTGGCACAAACCAAGCATACCAGACGCAGTTGCTTTGCGGCAAAATCCAGAAAACACTCGGTAAACTCTTTGCCGACTCGGCGAACTCGGTAGTGGTGTAGCTAGGATTTTAGTGATTGGTGGTCCAATTTATTTTTTTTCATAATATAAATACAACAATCTATAAATAGATATGTAATAAAAAATTACTAAATATAATATGGTCAAATAAAAAGGTCGTACAATCATCTACATTTTTTAAAAAAGTATAAAAGTCATTTGACATCTAAAAAAAATAAAAAAAATAACCAAAAAATGGTTGTATATACTGCGCATGTATGTATAATTGTATGAGAATTGATCGATCGGATTGGGTGTTGTCGATCGAATTTATGATACCTCTACGGTGAGCACGACCTTCTTCTACCTAAGCGACTTGACGTGAACGAAAAACGTACAATGTGTCTTACTAAGCCTAGCTAGAACAGGTAATAGGCATAGTCGTGCTAGATCTGCTTGAAAGCTTCATTGTGCATGCTTGGTCTAGAACTAGATAGCCATCTGATGCGATTGCAAGCCTAGGAGCTCAATTTCACATGTTTGTTATGATGTGTTGTCTCGTCCTCATAGATGCCTCAAATAAATAAAACAAAGTTGCTGCTTAAAACTAATATGTTTATACATAATATTTTTTTATACATAATACTTATAGTTTACTTGGTTTCAGGCTAGGGTGGTTTGTGGCCCATGCGAACCACCCTTTAGCTACGCCACTGTCACTCGGCAAAGAAGTATTGGGCTCTCGGCAAGAAAAGTCACCATCACTCGGTAAAGTTTTTACGGCGCTTGCCGAGATCCCTTTTTGCCGAGTACTGGGCTCTCGGCAAAGAAGTCTTTGCCGATAGCCTTTTTATGTCGAGAGTTTGGCTCTCGACAGAGACTCTCTTCGCCGAGAGTCGTTCTATGCCGAGCGCAACACTCAGCAAAGAATAGTTTGCCGAGTGTCCAATAAATAGCTCTTGGCAAAGAGTTGGGCACTCGACAAAGAGCTGCATTTCGGTAGTGACAGCAGTTTTGAATGGACAAGGTGTCTTTGGAACTGTCACACCCAGATTTAAAGGATAAAGTCGGGTGCATCTCATACGTGCGCCAAGGAAGAACTTCATATATAATGACATAATGTATAGAGATAAATATCATAAATATCATAAATGTACTTATTACATAGCAGAAGTCTTACAAAATAAATGATAATAATAAAATGAACTAAATATTATTTTCCAGGAGCCACAAAGCTGACCGGGAGAAGCCACCTAGATCAACTCGTAAGCTTCATTGTAGGGCGGCTCCTCTTCGACCACTTGCTCTTCACCAGTGGGGGGTTTATATATCGCAAGAGTGAGCTCACAAAAGATCATAGCTCAACAAGCTGTGGGGATTAATGTGCATGAACTCACCAAAGGTGGGAGTTCATGTGAAGTGTAAGACTGATCAACAAATAAGGGTTAAAGCTGAGCATTGCTTTTATAAGTTGGTCAAAATTTTATTAGCAGTTACTAAGTGTAAGTAAATACCAAACCATAGTAATAGTAAATCAAAGTAATAATAAATCCCAATGCGATGCAAATGACTAATTAAATTTAATTCCATAAATTAATCATGTGAGGGTCCGAGCTGCTCATGACCGTGAGCACGGCTGATATACCAGTTTTACACTCTGCAGAGATTGCGCATCTTTACCCATAAGTCATGTTACCCATCTGCCAAGGGATCATGAAAGGGAAATAGGGTCAAACCTTTTCCTAAATGATTTTGGTGGTTGAATTGCCCAACACAAATAATTGGACTAACTAGTTTGCTCTAGATTATAAGCTCTATAGGTGCCAAAGGTTCAACACAAACCAATAAAGAGTCCAAGAAAGGGTTCAAATGAAAGGAGCAAAAATCAACCGAAGGCAGCCCTGGTCTGGCGCACCAGACTGTCCGGTGTGCCACCGGACAGTGTCCGGTGCACCAGGGAGATCAACTCCGAACTTGCCACCTTCGGGTTTCTAAAAATGGCTCTCCGCTATAATTCACCGGACTGTCCGGTGTAGCACCGGACTGTCCAGTGTGCCAGCGGAGTAACGGCTATCTGCGCCAACGGTCGTCTGCAAAAGTCTACAGTGAACAGTGCACCTGCGCGCGCAGAAGTCAGAGCAGGCGCCAGATGGCGCACCGGACAGTGAACAGTGACTATCCGGTGGCCCCACAAGTCAGAGCTCCAACGGTCGAACCCTAACGGTTGGGTGACGTGGCTGGCGCACCGGACAGTGTCCGGTGGCGCATCTGACTGTCCGGTGCGCCCATCGCAGACAGCCTTCCCCAACGGCCACTTTGGTGGTTGGGGCTATAAATACCCCCAACCACCACACTCCAAGGAATCCAAGATTTTCAGACATTCATTCAATACAAGAGCTAGGTGCATTCAATTCTAGGCACAATTCAAAAGATTCAAAGCCTCTCCAAGTCCCAAATTCACTCCAAGCAATTAGTGACTTGAGAGAGTGTTTTGCTTGTGTTCTTTGAGCTCTTGTTCTTGGATTGCTTTCTTCTGTCCCCATTTCTTGTTCTCAAGCTACTTGTAATCAAAACAAGAGACACCAAGTTGTGGTGGTCCTTGTAGTGGTCTAAGTGACCCATTTGATTGAAGGAGAAGCTCACTCGGTCTAGGTGACCGTTTGAGATAGGGAAAGGGTTGAAAGAGACCCGGTCTTTGTGACCACCTCAACGGGGAGTAGGTTTGCAAGAACCAAACCTCGGTAAAACAAATCATCGTGTCACTCTCGCTATTTACTCGTGATTTGTTTTCGCCCTCTCTTTCGGACTCGATTATATTTCTAACGCTAACCACGGCTTGTAGTTGTGCTTTAAGTTTATAAATTTCAGATTTGCCTATTCACCCCCCTCTAGGCGACTTTCAATTGGTATCAGAGCCTGGTACTTCATTAGAGCCTAACCGCTCGAAGTGATGTCGGGAGATCACGCCAAGAAGGAGATGGTGACCGGCGAGAAGCCTGCCACAAGCCACGAGAAGGCTCCATCGGGTGAGTCCGGCAACAAGTTGAAGGGATCCCCTTCACACAACAAGACGCACAAGAGCGGCGAAAAGAAGAAAATGAAGAAAGTGGTCTACTACGAGACCGACTCTTCATCGCACTCTACATCGGGATCCGACGCCATGTCCGTCACTTTGAAGCAACATGAGCGCAAGAAGTTTAGTAAGATCCCCCTACACTATCCTCGCATTACTAAACGTACTCCATTACTTTCCGTCCCACTAGGCAAACCACCGGTTTTTGACTGTGAAGATTATAGTATGTGGAGTGATAAAATGAGCCACCATCTAACCTCACTCCATGCTAGCATTTGGGACATTGTTGAGTTTGGTGCGCAGGAACCATCCGTGGGGGATGAAGGCTATGACTCGGACGAGGTAGCCCAAATCCAGCACTTCAACTGCCAAGCCACTACTATACTCCTCGCCTCTCTAAGTCGAGAGGAGTATAATAAGGTGCAAGGGTTGAAGAGTGCCAAAGAGATTTGGGACGTGCTCAAGACCGCGCACGAAGGAGACAAGGTGACCAAGATCACCAAGCGGGAAACGATCGAGGGGGAGCTCGGTCGCTTCATGCTTCACCAAGGGGAGGAGCCACAAGCTATGTACAACCAGCTCAAGACTTTGGTGAACCAAGTGCGCAACCTCGGGAGCACAAAATGGGATGACCATGAAATGGTCAAGGTTATTCTAAGATCACTCGTTTTTCTTAATCCTACACAAGTTCAATTAATTCGTGTTGATCCTAGATACAAGCTAATGTCTCCCGAGGAGGTTATAGGAAAATTTGTGAGCTTTGAATTGATGATCAAAGGCTCCAAGAAAATCATCGAGCAAGGCACCTCCTCCACACCCGAGGTACAACCGGTCGCATTCAAGGCGACGGAGGAGAAGAAAGAAGAGTCTACATCAAGTAGACTCCCCATCGATGCCTCCAAGCTCGACAACGAGGAAATGGCGCTCATCATCAAGAACTTCCACCAAATCCTCAAGCAAAGGAGGGGGAAGGACTACAAGCCCCGCAACAAGAAGGTTTGCTACAAATATGGTAAGCCCGGTCATTTTATTGCTAAATGTCCTTTGTCTAGTGATAGTGATAGGGATAATGACAAAAGAGGGAAGAAGAAGGAGAAGAAGAGGTACTACAAGAAGAAGGGCGGCGAAGCTCATGTTTGCCGGGAGTGGGACTCCGACGAGAGCTCCACCGACTTCTCCTCCGATGAGGACGCCGCCAACATCACCATCAACAAGGGTCTCCTCTTCCCCAACGTCGGCCACAAGTGCCTCATGGCAAAGGACGGCAAGAAGAAGAAGGTAAAATCTAGATCCTCCACTAAGTATGCAACATCTAGTGATGAGGCTAGTTCTAGTGATGATGAGGATAATTTATTGACACTTTTTGCCAACCTAAACATGCAACAAAAGGAGAAATTAAATGAATTAATTAGTGCTATTCATGAGAAGGATGAACTCTTGGATAGCCAAGAGGACTTCCTTATTAAGGAAAACAAAAAGCATGTTAAGGTTAAAAATGCTTATGCTCAGGAAGTAGAAAAATGTGAAAAATTAACTAGTGAGCTAAGCACTTGCCATGATATTATTTCCAACCTTAGAGATGAGAATGCTAAATTAATTGCTAAGGTTGAGAAATTAGATGTTTGTGATGATTCAATTGTTAACCTTAGAAATGATAATGCTAGTTTAATTACTAAGATTGACAAGTTGAATGCATCTCTCTCTAGCCTTAAAATTGAAAATGAAAAATTAATCGCTAAGGCTAAAGATTTAAATGTTTGCAATGTTTCCATTTCCAATCTTAGAAAACAGAATGCTAGTTTACATGCTAAGATTGATGAACTAAATATTTGCAAACCCTCTACATCTACTGTTGAGCATGTTACTATTTGCACTAGATGTAGAGACATTAATGTTGATGCTATCCATGATCACCTAGCTTTAATTAAACAACAAAATGATCACATAGCTCAACTTAGTGCTAAAATTAATGAGCATGACTTAGAAAATGAAAAAATTAAATTTGCTAGAAGCATGCTCTATAGTGGGAGATGCCCTAGCATTAAGGATGGCATTGGCTTCCAACAGGGAGACAATGTCAAGCTTAATGCCCCTAAAAGATTGTCTAATTTTGTTAAGGGCAAGGCTCCCATGCCTCAGGATAACGAGGGCTATATTTTATATCCAGCGGGTTATCCTGAGGATAAGATTAGGAGAATTCACGCTAAGAAGACTCATTATGTTTCTCATCATGCTTTTATGTATAAGAGTGAGGCATCTAGTTCTAGGCAATCCACTCATGCTAAATTACCTAAGAAGAAAACTCCTACTGCATCAAATGAGCCTACTGTTTCTTTTAAGACTTTTGATGCATCATACGTTTTAACTAACAAATCAGGCAAAGTAGTTGCCAAATATGTTGGGGCCAAACACAAGGGCTCAAAGACTTGTGTTTGGGTACCTAAGGCACTTGTTTCTAATGTCAAAGGACCCAAGACCGTTTGGGTACCTAAGAACAAGGCCTAAACTTGTTTTGTAGGTTTATGCATCCGGGGGCTCAAGTTGGATAATTGACAGCAGGTGCACAAACCACATGACTGGGGAGAAAAGGATGTTCTCCTCCTATGAGAAAAACCAAGATCCCCAAAGAGCTATCACATTCAGGGATGGAAATCAAGGTTTGGTCAAAGGACTTGGTAAAATTGCTATATCTCCTAACCATTCTATTTCCAATGTTTTTCTTGTAGATTCTTTAGATTATAATTTGCTTTCTGTTTCTCAATTATGCAAAATGGGTTACAATTGTCTTTTTACGGATATAGGTGTTACTGTCTTTAGAAGAAGTGATGATTCAGTAGCATTTAAGGGAGTGTTAGAGGGTCAGCTATACTTAGTTGATTTCAATAAAGCTGAACTCGACACTTGCTTAATTGCTAATACTAACATGGGCTGGCTCTGGCATCGCCGACTAGCACATGTTGGAATGAAGAATCTTCATAAGCTTCTAAAGGGAGAGCACATTTTGGGACTAACCAATGTTCATTTTGAGAAAGATAGGGTTTGTAGCGCATGTCAAGCAGGAAAGCAAGTTGGTGTTCATCATCCACACAAGAACATCATGACGACTGACAGGTCGCTCGAGCTACTCCACATGGACCTATTCGGCCCGATAGCTTACATAAGCATCGACGGGAGTAAGTACTGTCTAGTTATTGTGGATGATTATTCTCGCTTCACTTGGGTGTTCTTTTTGCAGGAAAATCACAAACCCAAGAGATATTGAAGGGATTCTTGAGACGGGCTCAAAATGAGTTCGGCTTAAGGATCAAGAAAATAAGAAGCGTCAACGGGACGGAGTTCAAGAACTCTCAAATTGAAGGCTTTCTTGAGGACGAGGGCATCAAGCATGAGTTCTCTTCTCCCTACACACCACAACAAAATGGTGTAGTGGAGAGGAAGAATAGAACTCTACTTGATATGGCGAGGACCATGCTTGATGAGTACAAGACTTCGGACCGGTTTTGGGTGGAAGCAATCAACACCGCTTGCTACACCATCAACCGTCTCTACCTTCACCGAATCCTCAAGAAGACATCATATGAACTCCTAACCGGTAAAAAGCCCAATGTTTCATATTTTAGAGTCTTTGGTAGCAAATGTTTTATTCTTGTTAAAAGAGGTAGAAAATCTAAATTTGCCCCTAAGGCTGTAGAAGGCTTTTTACTTGGTTATGATTCAAACACAAGGGCATATAGAGTCTTTAACAAGTCCACTGGACTAGTTGAAGTTTCTTGTGACATTGTGTTTGATGAGACTAACGGCTCTCAAGTAGAGCAAGTTAATCTTGATGAGCTAGATGATGAAGAGGCTTTGTGCATCGCGCTCAGGAACATGTCCATTGGGGATGTGTGTCCTAAGGAATCCGAAGAGCCTCCACAAGCACAAGATCAACCATCTTCCTCCATGCAAGCATCTCCACCAACTCAAGATGAGGATCAAGCTCAAGATGATGAAAATGAAGATCAAGAGGAGCCACCTCAAGAGGAGGACAATGATCAAGGGGGAGATGCTAATGATCAAGACAAGGAAGATTATGAGGGTCCAAGACCGCCACACCCAAGAGTCCACCAAGCAATACAAAGAGATCACCCCGTGAACACCATCCTCGGTGATATTCATAAGGGGGTAACCACTCGATCTCGTGTTGCTCACTTTTGTGAACATTACTCCTTTGTGTCTTCTATTGAGCCATACAGGGTGGAAGACGCATTAAGGGATTTGGATTGGGTGTTGGCAATGCAAGAGGAACTCAACAACTTCACGAGGAATGAGGTATGGCATTTAGTTCCACGTCCTAACCAAAATGTTGTAGGAACCAAGTGGGTCTTCCGCAACAAGCAAGATGAGCATGGTGTGGTGACAAGGAACAAAGCCCTACTTGTGGCCAAGGGATATTCACAAGTC
Source organism: Zea mays (assembly GCF_902167145.1). Lineage (NCBI taxonomy): Eukaryota > Viridiplantae > Streptophyta > Magnoliopsida > Poales > Poaceae > Zea > Zea mays. The sequence goes on along the minus strand of NW_023366808.1, from coordinate 9,656 downwards.
AAAGGTTTGGATTTCGGTGAAACCTATGCACCCGTAGCTAGGCTTGAATCAATTCATATATTACTTTCATATGCTACTTACCATGGCTTCAAGCTTTATCAAATGGACATAAAGAGTGCCTTCCTCAATGGACCAATCAAGGAGGAGGTCTATGTTGAGCAACCTCCCGGCTTTGAAGATAGTGAGTACCCTAACCATGTCTATAAACTCTCTAAGGCGCTTTATGGGCTCAAGCAAGCCCCAAGAGCATGGTATGAATGCCTAAGAGATTTTCTTATCGCTAATGGCTTCAAAGTCGGAAAAGCCGATCCTACTCTTTTTACTAAAATAATTACAAACGATTTGTTTGTATGCCAAATTTATGTTGATGATATCATTTTTGGGTCTACTAACAAATCCACTTGTGAAGAGTTTAGTAGGATCATGGTTCAAAATTCGAGATGTCTATGATGGGGGAGCTGAAGTATTTCTTAGGATTTCAAGTGAAGCAACTCCAAGAGGGCACCTTCATCAGCCAAACTAAATACACTCAAGACATACTCACCAAGTTTGGGATGAAGGATGCTAAGCCCATCAAGACACCCATGGGAACCTGTTGGGGACTTGTCCTTAAATACTTCAGCTTAAGGACAAGGCAACACAGAAATTGTTAGGCGTTAAAGATCCTTCGTCCTTCGAAGCATTATTTCCCTCGGGATATAATGAATCTTGGACGAAGGTTATGAAGGACGTACCTTCGTCAGCGCAACAAATAATGAAGAAGGATTCATTCAAAGAATGGATAATAACATAAACACTTAAATATTATCATTAACTCATTTCTATTTTATTATTATGGAAAAATAGAAATGATAACAAGTTATAAATGTACCTTCGGCTTAGAAGACAAAAATACAAGCGTGACGCAAAAGCGAATGCCAAGTCAGCGTGAACAGTATGGGAGCACTGTTCATCTATTTATAGGCATGGGACGCATCCCATGAAAAATTACACCCATGCCCTTTACATTTGCTAATAATCCATCGAGGTCTAAATAGCCTTTTCATCTTTAAGTCGGTTTCCTTTTCTGCTATCATGCCGAAGCTCCCCTGCGCGTAGCTTCGGATCTGCTTCATCCTTCGTATCCCTTGTGCTTCTTCATACTGTAGTTTTGACTCAAGTCCGAAGGATCTAAGTCCGAAGGTACCTGCTCATGTATTATACTCCAGAAACATTGTTAAATCATGTTTTTGAGGACCTTCGGAAGCCGAAGGCCCCCAACAGTAGCCCCTCGCAATATTAATTTGTTGGAATGATAAATTCAGATTGCGACATGGACGAAGGCCGTAAGCCGAAGGTCCGAAAAAACACCTTCCCTTTGCTAGAATAGCAACAGTCAATGACAAGCGGGGCCCTCCCACTTGCAACGCACTGGTCGTTTAAATAAGAGCACACCGCAAGCACATTTGGCATGCTTTCTTGCCATCTGCTCTTGCTTTCCCAATTTTTAGCTCTTGCATACCAACGCTTGCCTAGCTTTTTAGATTTTTTAGCTTCGTCCCTAAGAGCACGTTTTCAACGTTTCCGAAGATGTCTCAAGATAACAAAGCTGTCGCCGAAACAAAGCTGAGCCTTTCTGAGGAGAAGAATCTTGGGTTTCTTGAGTCAATAGCAAAGACAAATACGGAGAAGATTACTAGGGAGATTTTAGAAGGTTTGTCTGAAGAGTGTCGAAGCTACAAGTGATGAACTGCTTGGGCCGTACTCCAAAACAGAAGATAATGCTCTATCAGCGGCCTTCGGAAGCCGAAAAAGAAGAGACTCAATAGAGTTTTCGATGCTATTGGGTTCATATACCCTGACTACCGCTACCAGTTACAGGGGCAAAAAAGAAAAGGTGCAACTTCCGGGAAAGATGACGCTTCAGCTGCTCCAAGCGAGCCCGCGCCGAAGAGGAAGAAGGTGAAAGTCCTTACTCACCGACCGCGCTTTATTGAACCAGCCATAGTGCCCGAGTTTGTCGGTGAGACCTCTTCGGCTACTGAAGCCAAAGAACCTGCGCTTGCGCAGAAAACTGAAGAGCTGAGAGCAACACCGAAGGTTGAAAAAATTGAAGAGCCGAGAGCCGAAGTGTCACACCCGGCTTTAAGGAACAAAGCCAGGTGCATCTCATACATGCGCCAAGAAGACAACATATATAATAACAGAGAGTATAGAGATAAATGTCACAATAATCAGAGTATTTATTACATAGCGGAAGTCTTATTACAAAATAAAAGATAAATATAAAACGAACTAAGGATCGTCGGCGCCAATGTCAACTGAGAAACGCCACCTAGATCAGATCGAACTCCTCGCTTTGAAGCTCCTCCTGAGCCACCTGTTTCTTCTCCTGTGGGGGGGTGTGAGACAGCAAGGGTGAGCTCACACATGATCATCGCTCAACAAGTTGTGGGGAATAATGTGACATGAACTCACAAAGGTGGGAGTTCATGTAGTGTAAGGCTGATCAATGATAGAGGTTTAAAGCTGAGCATTGCTTTTAAGTAGTTGGTCAAAATTTTATTAGCAGTTACTAAGTGTAAGTGAATACCAAACCTTAAGTAAAAGTAATAGAACAAAATTAATAATAAACCCATGCATATGCAAATGACAAATTGAATTTAAGTTCCATAATTTAAACATCAGAGAGTCCTGAGCTGCTCATGACCGCGAGCACGGCTAGTATACCAGTTTTACACTCTGCAGAGGTTGTACCCTTTACCCACAAGTCATGCTACCCATCTGCCAAGGGGTCGCGAATCCCATACACCTCTACCTAGGAAGCGCGACAGGGCAACACTACGAGGCCTTTACAAAGTTCCACTAGCTTCCGAAAACCCGCTACAGTTTATAGGAAGCTCCAATGCAGGGTTCTTGTCTGACCGCCATCGCAGCAAAATCAACCAAGGACCTCCCTACACTGACCACTCCCCTACTGCCCTTGCCCCTTTCGGGTAAGGTAGTCTTCCACTAGCTTTCCTAATTAGTCAGCCAAGGGCGTCCCATTAAACCCTTGTGGTGGCACGTGGTTCTCAAGTTAAGCTCTATGTTCCAATTAACATTAATGATCTCAACATGAACATAAATAGAATAACAAAAGAATAATTGGAACATAGATATAATAAATGATTATCCCAAAACCATGTAAAGCAATAGCAAACTACCCAAGTGATTCAGGGGTAAACAAGGTAATGAGATAAACAATCTAGGGTGACCTATCGGGTCCCATCAAAATTAACCTATGCATGAATAAGTGATATTAAAGAACATTATTGGGTAAAAAGTGGTCAAGGGCACAACTTGCCTTCTATGAGCTCCTGCTCAGCTACTTCAACCTGATGCTCACCAGGATCCTCGGTCACGGGCTCTTCTACTCGCCACAATACAAACAAGCACAGTATATAGGAAAATTAACATCACACCAAACATGTAAACAAAACACACAGTAATATTCTACACATTAAAATAAAATTCTAGGAACAGGAATCATAATTTTTCGAGTTATAGATTTTAAGTTATGGATTTTCAAAGGTTTTATGTGTTTAAAATAGATTAAGTGAGGTATTAAATTTCTTACTGTTTTCATGAAAAAATAGAGGCTCCAAGTGGTAGAGAATAAAATTACAAAATTTTAGAAAGTGAAATGGATCAATTTGGACCAAAAATGGATTTTCTATGATTTAAACATGTTCTAGCATTTATTTATCTATTAAAAATCCATTTATAAATTATTTTCTCTGGTTTTATAATGTTCTGGACTGGGCCTCAATAACCAGAGAACTACAGGGGCCTTGGGGTGAATATTTCTAGACACAGAGAACAGCAGTCATGGACTGCGGGTTTGTTTCTCTGTTTCACGGGGACTCTTTTACAAAACGAGCGGCCGAAGGGGTATCCTTTAATCCTGGCCGCACGATCTAAAGTGGATGACCATGATTAGACTCCATTCTCTACTGAACCGGTATGCAATGTGTTCCATTGGATCACAGATCCGCGGCCGTGAATCCTCCATGCGTTGATCTGCTCTCGTCCATCCGTTACCCGATCAACGGACTCGATCTAATTAATCGAACGGCTACACATCTTCTAATCCTAGCCATCCAAAGAGGATCGGACAGCACCGAGGGTTCTCCTCACAATCCGGCCGACCGGGAACGGTTGGCGCGAGCTCCCGCGGCGGAACCTCGCCGGTGCTCGTGCAAATCACGCACCAGAGCCCCAACAACCCACCCGAAAGAACCTACATGCAGTGGAGAACATTGCGGACAAGGTGGGTGACATCCTACCGGAGGTGGGGGGCGGCGAGGATGGCAGTCCACGGAGAAGGCGGGTCTGCAGCGGAGCAGAAGTACGGCAAGCAATTGCCGGCGCACTATGCCCCAATCGCGCCAGCCGAGACCACGTACGCCCCCGGAGACCGGATAGGAGCGCACAGGCCAACAATTGTGACCGCAACGGCGACGCAGACACAAAACCCCGGCGACGTGAGTTATCCCCGTGCGGAATGCTGCCGCTCAATGGTGGCGGTCGCGGAATTGGGGAAAAGGAAGGAGAGGAAGGGATAAGGAACAGCGGCGCTAGGTTTTAAACTCGGGAGGGCTCGGAATTGCGCCAGGCTCAGAGTAGTTGTGGCACCGCAAGCCCCGCCGAGCTCCCCGCGAAGTAGTTGAGGACGATTCTGACAGGGATGGTCCACATGGAAGCGACCCGGCGTATCTAAGCGCGCGCGGGATGAGACTGCCAAGCCGGGCCCACCGGTCGGGTGTGCGCGCGCGAGCGGGAGCTTGGGCCGCCCGGAGACGATTCGGAGTTGGGCCAAAAACGGAATAAGCCGGCCCAGTAAGGTTCCTTTTCCCTTTTCCTTTATGTTTTATTTTTCTGTTTTTCTTTAATTGTTTTGAATCCAAATTTAAATTTGAATGTGAGTTTATCCTTTGAGTCCATTATACAAATTCACACTCTAATGTTGGAATAATATATTTTCATTTACTTATTTTTATCCTCACAATATTTATTTCCTTCTCTTTTCTAGATTCAAGAATTTCTTTTAGGTTCTAAATTCCATTTTGGACTTTAATATTTTCTTGTCACATTACTTTTATATTGCCACATAATGCACACAAAATAAAGAACCTACATGTTGCACACATTTTTTTTGTGATAAGTCTTTTATGAACTATTATTATTCTTTTTTTGAGTATGGTGTTCACATGTGATGATAAGTAGGTTCAATCATACACATAAAATATTGGAAAATAACTTTTCTCCTCTTTTATTACCTTACAAAAAAGGTATTACACGAAGGGACAAGAGCATCAGAAATTTTAAGTCCTTCGCAGGAGTTGAAATGCCAAAAACCCAGAAAGGTCTAGCAGTGACCCCCAAAAGAAAAAGGATGGTTAATGTTCTAGATGTACTGGAGACAATAAAGTCTTCAAGTACCACTCCGAAGAAACCTGCCGAAGCTCCAAAAACGCAAATTAAAACGCAAATTGAGGCAAAACCATCTGAAGACGAAGCTGCAAAGAACCAGACCGAAGCCAAGGCTGGGCCTTCAGAGCCCGCCAAGGAGAAATCCTTGGAAACCGGAGAAGAAACGAGAAAAGAGGCTATAAAGCAAATTTTGCCTGAAAAACTCTCTCTTCAGCTCCCGAAGCATCTTCCAGGGAATCTGATTACATTATGCAACATGCTTCGGGCAAAAGGTTATCTGAAGAGGAAAAGCGAGAAGCTCATCATTATGCCCAGAAATTAAAATATCCAAAAGGGGCGTTGATATTCAACGACAGTGGAGAAGAAGACTTCTTGTATTGTCTCCCAGACAGCAAAGAGATTTCTGTCTGCTGGGAGATGGGAAGAAGCTTCGGATTCCCGACGCTAGAAGACGGGCTCTCAGTGCTATCAAAAGATGAATTGGCCGACAGCTTAGCATACAACAGCTTAAAAGTGAGAGAATAAGATTTTTGTACTTTAAAACAAAAATTTTCCATTTACTTATACATAATACCGCACTCCTTTTGCAGGGCCTTATTCTAAGCAACGCCCTCAGGACACAAAAAAGCGCTGAAGACGAAGGACGCACTATAGCTTTGAACAACCTTCGTTCCGAAGTAATTGAACTCAGGAACGAAGGTCTTGAGAAAGATAAAATATTAAACTCATTGCTGAATAAAATAAAAGAAGATGAAGCTGCTTCCAAAGCCCAAGCTGAAGCCCAGAAGTGCGAAATTGAAGATCTTCAGAAACAGCTGGCTGAAGCGAAGTTAAAATGTGCTATCGCCGAAGCTGACCGAGACGCCAGTGACTACTGGAAAATTTACTGGGAAAAATAGTTGTGGAGCTTCGTTCTTCAAAAGAAAGATGCTATGAAAAATCTGTGGCATGTGTACAAAAGATAAAAACCAGTTTTCGCCAAAATTGTCGCATATTCAAATGAGGACAACTTCGTACTAGGCGATCTCGAAGGTCCAATTGAATGGATCAACGGGGAAGCCGAAGCCTTTGAGGAAGTTTGAGTGGCCGTGGAGATGTCTGTGCCTTCTCAGGTGCCAGGGGAATTGCGGCTATCTTGGAGAAGGCAGGATGCAAACACGTGAAGATTCTGGCCCAAGCCGAAGCTGCGTTCTCTATTGAAGATACAAAAGACCCCTCAGCCGAGGCGAGCTAGTTGGCAGAAAGTTTTTCACCGACATCTGGGAAAATGGTGGCCGAGGGATGGCTCACGAAATTATAAAGAAAAGTGAAGAAGATACTCACGATTCTAGAGAAGCAGCAAAGGCAGCTGAAAAAACTGCAGAACTTGAAAGGCGGATAGGTATTACCTAATTGCTTTTGACTTTATGTTTTATTTCTGTGACTTCGAACTTATTTATGTTTTTTATCGCAGCTGAACTATCCTCCTCCCCTGGAGTCTTTCGAGTCATTGGCCGACCCCGAAGCAAAAAAGGAAGATGAAATTACAAAGATGGCCGAAGCTATTATGGATGAAGTTGTGACTCAACTACTAAACGAAGCTGCATAAACAATTTTAAAAGAAGAATAAACTGTTGATGTAGAAACATTTAGAGTATTGATGTAATATTTGCTGAACAAATTGTGTAATATTTTTATAATTTTGAATGTAATATATAAGCTGCTTGCAACTCAATTCTTTACGATGCATGAAACTTTACATACATACCGTTTTTGAGCCTTCGGCGAAAAAACACCTTCCCTTCTTTTCATGCTCGTGAAGAATATCCATATTTCGTAAAAACATCCAATCTCCGTAAAATCATTGTGCTTCGTAAGGAATAGATCTCCTGTCATATTAGAGTTGACGAAGCTGTACTTCTTCAAAACTTATTTTGTGCCTTGGCACTGCTTCTTCGAAATAATCTCCGAAGATCAACATTGTATCCCCTTCTTGTGTCTTTGATGCAATATGATGTATGATGTTATGCCATGCAAATGATGTGATGATGTTATGCTATGCAAAATGATATTTGTGCCGAAGATACACACACATTCCCATAGTAGAGCACACAATCTTTTTATCGTTTATTTTTCGGCTTCACCGCTTATTTTTCGGTGTATCAGCGCTGACTTTTTCGCTGTAAGCCTCCCTTAGGAGCTTCTTCGCCTTTTACTTCGGCGGGTATCAGCGTTTATTTTTCGCTGTAAGCCTCCCTTAGGAGCTTCTTCGCCTTTTACTTCGGCGGTATTCGCGTTGACTTTTCGCGCTTCGCCTTTTACTTAGGCGGGTATCAGCGTTGACTTTTCGCTGTAAGCTCTGCATTCCCTTTGGAACGACTTTTGAGCAGAAAACTTACACTACGCTCCCTTAGGAACGACTTTTTGTAGCTTCGTCGTGCTCTGCGTCCCCTTAGGGACAACTTTCGAGCTTCTCCCTGTTTTTCTTTTTCTCTCTCTGCACTCGAAGGTGCATGCTCAGGCTTTACATTTACATATTTTTGGGGGATTTTGCTCTCTCAGAGCTGAATAAAAGAGAAAAATTACAAATTATGGCCCCATCAAAAACCTTTCTCCCCCTTTAGAAAGGAAAAGGGGGCCATGGAAAAATAAAATAAAGTAAAAAGATTACATCAAGTTATACATAAATCGCCGAAGCTCATCCGTATTCCAAGATCTAGGAATGTCGTTGCCGTCCATATCCTTTAATCTGTAGGAACCGGGTCTTGACGAAGATACTACAAGAAAAGGTCCTTCCCACTTCAGCTGTAATTTGCCTACTGTATCTGGGTTGGCCACTCTTCGAAGTACCAAATGTCCTGGCTTAATAATTTTTTTTTTAGTCGAACTTTTCGGCAAACTTACGTTGCGTTCTGTAGAACGACTCTTTTGTAGCTTCGGAGATACTTTCTGCAGCCACGAGCTCTTAAGAACGAGTTTTCATGCTTCGGCAACTTTTTGGGTTCGTAAGTCTGTATATAAGATATATTTTCACTATGGCAAAAACGAAGCTGTTACAAGAAATTGAAAACGACAAGAAAAAATTAGGCTTTCAATGATTGTTTCCTTATTAAAAAGAAAAAATGATAACGAATGCAAGAACTGTTTCAAAAGTAGGATATCTTCTAGTAGATGTGCTTCGACTCTGGCACAGTACTGTTGACTGTGCGATCTTGGACTCCTCTCTAAAGTCTCGCTGCTGATGAGTGTGCTGGCTCCCTTCTGGCTGCTGACCTCATTGTATTGGTGGTGGAGGTGGAAGTTGTTGCCAAGATGCCTAAGATTGGCTTGCCGAAGCAACAGAAGCTGCAGGATGATTACCCACATACTCTGGAATGTACGGTGAGTGGTACGAAGCAGTATGCATAACTTGCTTCGGCTGGCTCTGTTGGGCTGCAGCTTCGGCTATCTCTTTCTGTTTCTGGATGGTGACATGACACATCCTAGTAGTATGACCCTTGTCCTCACCACAGAATAGGCAATAAATTTTCCTGGGCTGACCCCAAACCTTCCTCCGAAGCCCCTGGCGCCTCTGCCCCTTAGAGCCGGTGGGCCGAGGATAGCTCTGTTGCTGGCCCGAAGTCTAGGAGGAATATTGCGGCCCCTCTGTTGCTGACTTCCCCTATCGTCATTCTAAGTGGAATGAATTGATCTGACATGCCTAGGGTGGACTCTCCCTCCGAAGCCCCTGGTCATTTCGGAGAACCTGTAAGCTTCCTCCCTTCTTTGACGAAAGTCATTATCAGCGCGGATGTATTCATCCATCTTCTGAAGTAATTTTTCCAAGGTCTGAGGGGGTTTCCTGGCGATGTATTGGGCCGAAGGTCCTGGCCGAAGCCCCTTGATCATGGCCTCAATGACAATCTCATTGGGCACTGTTGGCGCTTGTGCCCTTAGATGCAAGAACCTTCGGACATACGCCTGAAGGTATTCCTCGTGATCCTGCATGCACTGGAACAAAGCTTGAGCAGTAACGGGCTTCATCTGAAACCCTTGGAAAGTGGTGATACAGCATGTCCTTCAGCTTCTGCCATGATGTGATTGTTCCTGGCCGAAGAGAGGAGTACCAGGTTTGCGCAACATTTTTTCACTGCCATGACGAAGGATTTTGCCATGACTGCAGTATTGCCACCATATGAAGATATGGTTGCTTCGTAGCTCATCAGAAATTGCTTCGGATCTGA